>NW_026013274.1:0-11591 GCF_001458135.2 Marmota marmota marmota | reverse complement strand
CTTCCTTTCCTTCATTTATTTATTTTTCATTGGTATTTTATATATACATAAAATAAGTAATTTACATATATAACTTTTTATATGTAATTCATATATGCACATAACATTTTGTTCAATTCTGTCCACGTTTTTCTCCATTCCTGTCCCTCCTTTTCTCAATCTTTCTAATCTCCCCTGTATATTTATGATATCCAATCCCATTTTCCTAGTTTTGCTCTTGCTGACACATATGAGATAAAACATTTGACCCTTGATTTTTTTAAATCTAATTTGTTTTACTTAGCATAATATTCTCCATTTCCATCCATTTACTGGCAAATGCCATAATTTAAAATTTCTTTATGGCCATGTAAAACTGTGTGTGTGCACGCACGCACGTGTGTGTGTGTGTGTGTGTGTGTGTGTGTGAGAGAGAGAGAGAGAGAGAGAGAGAGATTGATTGATTTTCTAATGCATTCATCTGTTGATGGGCATCTGAACTCTTTCAATAATTTGGCTTTTGTGAATTGTGCTACTATGTATATAAATGTGAATATATGAAAATATAGTTTAAGTTACATTTAGTTATGTATTTAGGGAACAATTGACAGATATCCAATATTCATGACTATTCAGACATGTTTTTCTGATACAAATATAAATGAGTCATAAGAAGAAACACTCACTAATGATCAAATATATATAGCCATGGCATATTAATGTAATTTTTTTTTAGTATGAAAAAGAATTTTCATTTAGAAAATATCACTTGCATTTTTGTGTGTCTCTTTTCACAATTTCTTCTTATTAGTTATACATGAAAGTAGAATTCATTTTAGAATTGACACATTGTACAAAAATGGAGCACAGGTTTTCATTCCTCTTGCTGTACGTGGTGCAGAGTCACAAAAGTAGGGTAATCATACATGTGTATAGGGTAATATGTTTGTCTAATTCCATCATCCTTCCCATACCCACACCATTTTTCCTCCCCTAACTCCTCTCTGCAAAATTCAAAATTTCTGCATCCCCCCCTCCCTTGATGGATCATCATTTGCTTATCAGAGAAAACATTTGGCTTTTGTTTTTTTGGGGTTTGGCTTATTTCACTTAACATGATTTCTCCAACTTCATTCATATATCTATAAATGCCATAATTTCATTCTTCTTTAAGGCTGAATAATATTCCAGTGTGTATGTGCACCCTTTTTTTTTTTTCCTTTTACTGTTCATCTGTTGAGGGTCATCTAGGTTGTTTCCGTAGTTTACCTATTGTGAATTGAGTTTCTCTAAACATTGATGTGGCTGTTTCACTGTAGTATCGTGATTTAAAGTCCTTTGGGTGCAAACCAAGGAGTGGGATAGCTGGGTCAAATGGTGGTTCCATTCCAAGTTTTCTGAGAAATCTCCATTCTGCTTTCCATAGTGGTTGGCCAATTTGCAGTCCCACCAGCAGTGTATAAGTGTACCCTTTCCTCCCCATCCTCACCAACACTTATTATTGCTTGTATTCTTCATAATTGCCATTCTGACTAGAGTACGAGGAGATCTTAGAATAGTTTTTATTTGCATTTCTCTAATTGCTAGAGATGTTGAACCTTTTCCCCTTATGTTTGTTGATTGATGATATTTCTTCTATGAAGTGTCTGTCAGGTTCCTTAGCCCATTTATTGTTTTTTTTTTTTTTTTTTTTTTTTTGGTGTTAAGTTTTTTTAGTTCTTTATATATCCTGGAGATTAATTTCTTTTGCTGAGAAGCAGTTTTTAGTTTGAATGTATTCCATTTATTGATTATTGGTTTTACTTCTTGTACTTTAGGGGTCTTGTTAAGGAAGTCAATTCCTAAGCTGACCTGGTGAAGAGTTGAACCTCGTTTTTCTTCTATTAGGTGCATGCATGGTCTCTTTTCTAGTGCCTGGGTCTTGGATACACTCTGAGTTGGTCTTTGTGCAGAGTAGGACATAAAGGTAGAATTTCATTTTGCTACATATGGATTTCCAGTTTTCCTTTCACCATTTGTTGAGTAGCTGTGTTTGTCTAGTATGAGATAAGGTGTTTATGTGGGATTCTCTTTGTGTCTTCTATTCTGTACCATTGGTCTACATGTCTTATTTTGGTGCCAATACCATGTCATTTTTGTTACTATTGCTATGTAGTATAGTTAAGGTCTGGTATTGTGATGCCTTCTTCTTCACTCTTTTTGCTAAGTATTGTTGTAACTACTCTGGGCCTCTTAATTTTCAAAATGAATTTCATGATTGCTTTTTCTTGTTCTATGAAGAATGCCACTGGGATTTTAATAGGAAACAATTTTGGTAGTATTGTTTGCCCTTTTTTATTGGCAGTGGATTTGACTGTTTTCTGCCTCCTGTACAAACTTATGTCTTCTACTTTTCTGGTAAAATATGCATAAAATTAAATTTACTTTTATAACTCTTTTTAAGGGTAAAATTTAGTACCATTTAGTGTATTCACAGTGTTGGAAAACAATGAGAACTATCTAGTTCCTGACATACACACACACACACACACACACACACACACAACAACCAGTGCCTTCCAACACCCATTTCCATTTTCTTCTTCCCTCATGGCCTGAAATGACTGACACACATTTTTTTTCAATGCATTTGCTTTGTCATAAAATTTAAAATAATTTGACCTATGCAATATGTGGCAAGTTCCTCTAATTTATTTCCCTTAACATGATACTTTCAAGGCTATTTTTGCTATATATTTTAGCATATTCTAATTAACGTATTGATGAATAAAATTGTTTGTGGACATACTAAATTTTAATTATCAGTTGTGGTTTTTATTGTGTCATTTGCAGTACTTTGGATAAATCCAGGTGCACCAGACCTTTTTTTTTTTTTTTTTCTTTCTTTCCCATTTTGAGGCAGGGATTCCATAAACTTGCTTAAACTTGTGATTTCCACTTTTACCCTCTAGAGTTCCTGGGATTGTAGGTTGTACCACCACAAGTGACAGTTATCAGTGAATCTGCTATTAGATATTTGGGTTGTTTGCACCTTTGGTTATTATTACATTTTGTGTGTGAGTGTGTGTGTGTGTGTGTGTGTTCGCATGCGTGTGGTGCTAGGGATTGAACACAGGCCCTTGTGCATGTGAATTAAGCACTCTAGCACCTGAACATGGCCCCAGCCCAGCACCTTTGGTTATTTTGAATAATTGAACTATAAATATTCGTATACAAATTGTTTTCTAACTATGTTTTGAGTTATTTTTGCACATATCTGAAGTGAATTCTGATTTATTTTTCAATTCATTATTTATTATTTTATAATTATTTATATATTTATTACTTATAATACATGAAGGTGCTTTCCACACTACTTGTACCATTTTTGCATCCTCCCAAAGGTGTATGGAATTTTCAATTTTCCATAGCTTTGATTTTGTTTTGTTTTGTTTTGCTTATTCCCAGTTTTAGGTTTTGGTAAATTTTAATATTTTTTGTTTATAGCACAAAACAACAACATTTAGGCAGATAAAAGATCAAACAATCTGTTACATATGGCTCTGAAGAGAAATGTCGTGATATGAAGGAACACAGAGGGCTTATGCAGTCCATGGTTATCAAAGACTAGTTCCCTAAGGCACAGTTTGTACATTTCAGTTTATATCAGATCAACAAAAGTTTATGGAACCACATTGATTGAATAAGTGAAAAAATTTGGGTGACTCTGGAATGTGCAAGTTGTCCCTAACAGTATGGTCTCTGGCATTTGTGTTTATATGGAGGATGCATATGGGCACTGCAGTGTGAAAGCCTGAAACAGAAGTGTTGTGTGCATGGCTCTAATCATATTTTCAAAAAGGGGAAATAACTGGCCTTCAGCTCAGGCTACAAATTTGTTGACACAACTTTTCAAAAACAAGAAAAAAGTGTTAAAATTGTCTTTTTACTTCCCTGGTAATATAATATTATGCACAGGACTTTTATTTTAGTACAGATTAAACATTTTTGTTGAATTTAATTTTACAGCCAAAGGCTCCATTGCCAAATCTAAATTCATGAATATTTAATTTGGCTTTTGTATAAAGTTTTATAGTTTTGGCATTAAAATTAGGTCTGTGGTTCACTTTTCGATAATTATTGTACAGCAGTCTCACTTTTTGCTTGTAAATAAGCATCCATCTTAACCTTATTTGTGGAAGAAAGTGTTCTTTATTAAATTATTTTGACAACCCTGTCAAAAATAAATTGTCCTCAGGTGTATGGCTAATTTCTAGACTTCAAGATTTTTCTCTTGCTCTATTTTTAAATTGTATTCTGTTAATCTCTTAAACAAAGCTTCAAATAAATATTATGCTTAAGGTTATCAGATTCACTGTGATCACTAAGGGATATGATAAGTCCTGTTTTAAATGAATGATATTAGAAATTAATAAGAATTTTTAATGAGAATAATGCCAATAGAACCTTCACATTTTAAAGAACATAGTTTCTGTTACACGTGGCAAAAAGAGAAACTCATTGAATTTTTGTTTTTTCCATAAAGATGATATAGATTAAATTCCCCAGATATCGTTTAGAATGTCAGTACATTATCATGGTCTCACTGCAAACTGTTGCACTTATTTTTGTGTAATCAAACAGGGTCTTTCACATACCAAACAAGTGCTGCACTATTTACCTACAACCATAGCCCCACAAATGTTGTTTTTTAAACTTTTTTATAAGTGAAAAGCTTATAGAATATTCTATATGAATGCACATATTATTCATATTACAAATAATTATACTCATAACTATTGTATTCACTGAGTATAAAAGTTGTGGGTGTAATAAATGAAAATAGTACATTGCCTAGCTCAATTTGAGTTCTTTTAAATATCCATTATATATTTTCTCTTTGTTTTTTTGAAAACCTATAATTATTTAAAGCAAAGATGATAACTGTATTGTGAAAATTATAATGCACAAATACAAAACATTTCTTGAAAAAAATAAAAACAGTCCAAATTGTTCATATATTTCCCTTATTTTGATAGTGTAGTAGTTATACAAATTGTAATATGTTAAGATGCATATTGTAATCCTTAGAACATCTAGTAAAAATCAAAATCTACCACATATAAATCCTGAGTAAAGAAATTAAAAAGTTTACAACAGGTATTTGTTTAAGAATGTACGTAGGCCATGTAATCCTAATAGTGCAAAATGGGAAATAACTCAGATGTTTTTCAATACTGGTGTAGATGAACAAATTGCCATGCATTTACCCAATAAAACACTGCTGAGAAATACAAAGGAGGATATTACTGAATCACACACTCTTGCTTAATGTCCCAAATATTGTGTCCTGAAACAGATGTACCAAAACTCATGTATTTTGAATGATTTTCTTGGAATATTGTAAATATTCTATGCTTAACAGCAATAATATTTTTTTTGGTGTACTTGTCAAAACTGCACAGTTAATATTTGTCAGATTAAATATGTGTCCATCTGAACATACCCAAAGTGGGGTTTGGATGGGAAGCAGGTAGGGACATAGAAAAAGTAAAAATAGCAGATAATTAGCAGATGTTGAATCTAGATGCATATTGTACTATTCACTTTATTTTACATGTTTTTAAAATTTTATGTAATAAAACATTTGTATCAATGTAATTAGTTGATGTATACTAGTTCTTAAAATCTTGGTTGCTTATTGGATTATTATAGAAGGAACTGATTATTGGTGTATTCTGATCAAGACTGATTTTATTCCTTTGTTATGCAAAAGTGTTTACTGTGTGAACATTTATGAATCTTCACATGAATACTTAAGTCTGTGTGTATTTTTTGTGTGCACATCATATATCAATGCAAATGACAAATGTGATTGATTTGCCCAAAGTAAAGTATGTTAGAATAACAGCAACAATTTGTTTTTTTCTTTAAAGTAGGACATGTTTACTCTTCTTATGGATTTTAATATTCTAAGGCATTTATATATGGCCTAACCTTGGTGGAGGAAGAAATGTTATCTATTCATTTCATTTTGGCCCCCTTTGGTAAGTGGCCTTGTTTTTATTTATTTAGTTTTCAATACAGGTATGAGCCCAAATATGCTTTTCCACTGAGTTGTATATTCAGCGCTTTTAGTTTTTGTTTTAATTGTGAGACAGATTTTCACTAAGTTGTTGACACTGGTGTCTAACCTGCATTTCTCCTGCCTCAGCCTCCTGAGTTGCTGGGATTACAATATGCACCATCATACCTAGTTTGACTTTCTTTTGTATTGAAATATTTCCCAGTAAAACCTTTCCCACACTGATGCTCATCATGAGCAGAGTACAAACTACAGTGCCATGTCAATATTGTAATCTCAGAAAGTGTGAATTGAGTTCAATGAAAAAAATAATGTCTCTCAAAGATGACTGTGTGCAAAGGATAGAAATTAGGTAATGCAAGTGCTGTGGTTTGTATAGGTCTTCCACAAAGGTTAACACATTAAAAGCTTGGTTCCCAGTGTACTTGTCACTGTTAAAATCAAATGATGACTTCCACAATACTCAGGTGTTGGGTTATATTGTAGCTGGAGGAAATGTTTCCCCAGCAGATCTGTTTTGGGTACTTGCTTTCACTTTAAGAGGTTGTGTCAGGTACAGTGTTTTCTGTTAGTCTAGGTTAAAAATGATAAATAGCTTACAAATACCAAAAAGGAATTAAAATATTGCATATATATGAAGTGCAGTAAACACACTTTCCAATTTTACCCATGATAAGAAATTTTAAAAAAAACTTTAAGTTTTTTTTTCTTAAGCTTTTATTTATTCACATTATTCCAGGGTTTAATGCTGCAGTCTGGCTGGGAACAATTCATGAGCCACTTATCAAGCAGAAACGAACTTTATTTTTAGAACACACACAAGGCACCACGCAAGCTCAGAGCCCAACTGCCACCACCAGGCTTCCCACAAGCCTCTCAACCCCCCACTCCTCCTGCTCTTGAGACCGATTGGCTGGGTCGTGTGGGCGGAGCCAAAAGAAGTCCCCCAATGAGCAGCTCCATGGTCTGAAAGGGCGGGGAAACAGCCCAATGAGCATCACGGCAGAGGAGCCAATCAGCTGGCAGCTGGAAGTTTGCTGGGGCCGCTGTGAGCCAATCATCACCAATATAAAGAAATGCCTTTGATTTATGTGTGTTGATTTTATATCCTGCTACTTTGCTGAATTCATTTACAAGTTCTAGAAGTTTTCTGGTGGAATTTCGTGGGTCTTCTAGGTATAGAATCATATCACAAAATATTGCCAATTTGATTTTTTTTTCATATGTGTATTCCTTTAATTGCTTTCATCTGTCAAATTGCTCTGGCCAGTGTTTCAGGAACTATGTTAAAAGAAAGTGGTGAAAGAGGGCATTCCTGTCTTGTTCCAGTTTTTAGAGGGAATGCTTTCAGTTTTTCTCCATTTAGAATGATGTTGGCCTGGGTTTTAGCATAAATAGCCTTTATGATGGTGAGATATGTTCCTGTTACCCCTAATTTTTCTAGTGTTTTGAACTTAAAGGAGTGCTATATTTTACCCAAATGCTTTTTCTGTGCCTATTGAGATGATCATATTTTCATACCGATACCGAGACATTTAAATAACTCTGAGACCGCACATTGCCATTCTAATTAAGCCTTTATTGCTGGCCAGCAGTGAACACTCTGCTCTCAAAGAAAAAGATACAGTGATGGGCCCGCCCTCAGTTGGCCTCATATGTAAGCCAAAAACCCACAAAAGGTATGTTTAGGGGTTTAGCCATCAAGTACAGAAGCTGTATTGGGCAGTTAACAAGAGAACGCAATGGGTACATGGTATTTCCCACAGGACTTTCCAGGTTGCCATAGCAGCAAGCAAGCAGAAAGGAAGTGGGTTGAAATGACCCTAGTTGAGTAAAAGTTGGAGAATGGTTACTAACGTCTAGACAATTAATCTCTGACAAGGTACATTTCCCAGGAAATATGGAAAGTAAAGAGAACAATTTTACATTATATAAGATTTGCTGTTTTGTGTTGCCAAGTATGTTATGCCAGGTAACTATCAATGGGTACAGAGTTGAGGCTTTCCCATCCGAGAAGCATTTCTTACATGATATGGAGTCTCAGGATAAATTGGAGTCTGTTTGGTCATTGCCCAGATAGCCTGGCCCATAACAAATATGATTCTATCTTTAAGTCTATTCATGTGGTGAATTACATTTCTTGATTTCCGTAAGTTGAACCAACCTTGCATCCCTCGGGCAAATCCCACTTGATCGTGGTACATGATCTCTTTTTGAATTTGATTTACCAGAATTTTATTGAAAAATTTTGCATCTATGTTCATTAGAGATATTGGTCTAAAAGTTTTCTGTTTTTGATGTGTCTTTGCTTGGTTTTGGAATCAGGGTGATATTGGCCTCATAGAGTGAGTTTGGAAGTGCTCCCTCATTTTCTGTTTCCTGAAATAAATTGAAGAGTATTAGTATTAGTTCTTCTTTAAAGGTCTTGTAGAACTCAGCTGTGTATCCATTTGGTCCTGGGCTTTTCTTGTTTGACAGACTTTTGATGGCATCACTTGAAATTGATCTGTTTAAATTGTGTTATTCATCCTGATTCAATTTGGGCAAATTATATGACTAATTTGTTGATGCCTTCGACATTTTCTATTTTATTGGAGTACAAGTTTTCAAAATAATTTCTAATTATCTTCTGTATTTCTGTAGTGTCTGTTATATTTTCTGTTTCATCAGGTATGTTAGTAATTGAGTTTTCTCTTCCCCTTTCTTTGTTAGCATGGCTAAGGGTTTGTCAATTTTATTTATTTTTTCAAAGAACCAACTTTTTGTTCTGTCATTTTTTTTCAATTGTTTCTTTTTTTTTTTTTCAATTTCATTGATTTCAGCTCTGATTTTAGTTTTTTGCTGTCTTCTATTGCTTTTGGTATTGATTTGTTCTTCTTTTTCTAGGGCTTTGAGATATAATGTTAAGTCACTTATTTGTTGACTTTTTCTTTTAAGGAATTAACTCCATGCAATGAACTTTTCTCTTAGAACTGCTTTCATAGTGTCTCAGAGATTTCAATATGTTGTATCTGTGTTCTCATTCACCTCTAAAATTTATTAAATCTCCTCATTGATGTCTTCTGCAACCAAATGGTCATTCGGTGCCATATTATTTAGTCTCCAGGTGTTGGAGTGGATTTTGTTTCTCATTTTATTATTGATTGCTAATTTCATTCCATTATGATCTGATAGAATGCCGGGTAGTATCTCTACTTTTTTTATTTGCTAAGACTTGCTTTGTGGCATAGTATGTGGTCTGTTTTAGAGAAGGATTCCTGTGCTGCCGAGAAGAAAGTGTATTCTCTCATTGAGGGATATATTTTATATATATCAGTTAAGTCTAAGTTATTGATTATATTATTGAGTTCTGTAGTTTTTTTGTTCAGCTTTTGTGTGGAAGATCTATCTAGTGATGAAAGAGGTGTGCTTAAGTCACCCAAAATTATTGTGTTGTGGTCTATTTGACTCTCAAACTTGAGAAGAGTTTGTTTGATGAACATAGATTGTTTGGGGCATATATATTTATTGTTTGGCATATATATTTATCTTGTTGGTGTATGGTTCCCTTGAGCAGTAGGTAGTGTCCTTTTTATTTATTTTTTGATTACTTTAGCTTGATGTCTACTTTATTTGATACGAGAATGGAAATGCTGCTTGCTTTCGCAGTCCATGTGAGTGGTATGATTTTTCTCAATCTTTCACCTTCAGTCTGTGGATGTCTTTTTCTATGAGATATGAGTCTCTTGGAAGCAGCATATTGTTGGGCCTGTTTTTTTTTTTTTTTTTAAATCCAATCTACTAGTCTATGTCTTTTTAGTGGTGAGTTTAGGCCATTGACGTTAATGGATATTATTGAGACGTGATTTGTATTCCCAGACATTTTTGTTTATTTTTGGCGTTTAACACACTTTATTCTCCTTTGATTAGATTTTCCTTTAGTGTAATACCTCCCTCTGCTGATTTTTATTATTATTTTTCATTTCCTCTTCTTGGAATATTTTGCTGAGGATGTTCTGTAGTGTAGATTTTCTAGTTGTAGATTCTTTTAATTTTTATTTATCATGGAAGGTTTTTTATTTCATCATCAACTCTAAAGCTTAGTTTTGCTGGATTAGATTCTTGGTTGGCATTCATTTTCTTTCAGATCTTGGTTTATGTTGTTCCACAATCTCTTGGCTTGGAAGGTCTGGTTTGAAAAATCTGCTGACATACAAATTGATCTCCTCCTATATGTGATCTGATTCCTCTCTCTTGGGGCTTTTAAGATTCTATCCTTATTCTGTATGCTAGGCATTTTCATTATCATGTGCCTTGGTGTAGATCTCTTGTAATTTTGTACATTTAGTGTCCTGTAAGCCTCTTGTATTTGGTTTTCCAATTCATTCTTCATGCTTGGGAAATTTTCTGGTATCCCATTGAAGAGATTATGCATTCATTTGGTTTGAAACTCTCTGCCTTCCTCTATCCCAATAACTCTTAGATTTGTTCTTTTGATGCTGTCCCATAATTCTTGGATGTTCTGTTCATTGTTTCTTACCATCTTCACTGTGTGATCAACTTTATTTTCCAGATTTTATACTTTGTCTTCATTATCTGACATTGCTTCTTCCAAGTGATCTAGTCTCTTGGTTATGTTTTCTATTGAGTTATTTATTTGATTTATTGTATCCTTTATTTCAGGAATTTCTGAGTAGTCCCCCCCCCCCCCCGAAGGTGATGGCTGCAATAGCCGAGGTAACTTGAGGTAATAGTTAAGGTGCCCCAAGATGGAAGCAGTGTCTTCCAGAGATGGGGCTGAAAGGGTGGCCTCACACTCCCTTTGGGATGCCTGCTCTGAGATGCATCAGATTCTGGGCCCTGTCTGCTGTCAGAAAGTTAGGGACTACTGGGTGGGAAAGCTGTGGTGATGACTGCAGTGTCCCAAGATTGAAGTGGGTTAGGCTTAGGCTCTCAGGTAGAGGGCAGGCAGACTCAGACCTACTGTGGACCCGGGTCCTGCGCAAGTTGGTGTGGACAGATCTGGGCTGTGCCTGGACTCCTGCGGTAGTCTGCTGGTTGGAAGAGGCGGTTGTGTGCCAGAGGCTGGCTCCTGTGGGTGTCTGCCCCTTGGGTGGAGGGGTGGACTCGGGCCTACTGTGAGCCTGGGTCGCACGCAAGCTGGTGTGGTTGGATCTGGCCACCAGGGCTTTAACTCCTGTGGTAATCTGCTGGTGGGAACAGTGTACCAGTTCTATGTTTAGGTCTTAAATGTTTTGAAAGCTTCTGCTTTTCCCTTTCAAACTCCCAACAACTCCATGAACAATAAGATCTCATGGAGTGGAGTAAAAAAGTGCCCCAGGGGACAGTCAACTCTCTCCAAAAAATACAAAATCAAGCAACAGAATATATTCCTGATGGAGCCTGGCAGACATTAGAGGAATAGCCTAGATAAACTGAGCCTAAATTGTTTTTTGTTTTTTTTTTTACTGTATCAGTAGTTTATTTTTATTTTGAGTAATATTATTTATATTTTTTATTCACTCACCTATTAATGGATACTTGGGTTGCTTTACATTTTGGCCATATG
>NW_026013273.1:0-2598 GCF_001458135.2 Marmota marmota marmota | reverse complement strand
CTCTCTTCTTCCTCTTGCTCCTCGTCTTCCTCATTCTCTTTCTCTTCTTCCTTCCTTTGTTTATTTACATGGATCTCGCTCAGAGTTCACTTCTATTTTGTAAATGGAGTTGATAGTAGTTTTTTTTCTTTTCCTTTCTCTCCTACTCTCTCTTTTCAGTATTGAGGCTCAGACCCAGGATCTCGCCCAGGCTAGGCGAATGCTCCACCACTGAGCTATATCCCCAGCACTTTTTAATTTAATTTAATTTTTAAAAATTTTGATTTCTGCTTTGAGATAGGATCATGTAGGTTGCTGTGGCTGATCTCAAATTTGCCATCCTCCTGCCTCAGCCTCCTGAGTCGCTGGGTGTACAGGCATGTACCACCACACCTGGCAATAGCAGGTAGCTTTTGCCTCATCCTTTTCTGTTTCCTATCACAGAGCTAATGTATTCCTGACTGTCATTTTTCCAGGAGTTGTTAATCCAGTGAAATCAGTAACAGTCACCACAGGAAATTCAAGTAGAGGGAACTGCTCCATCTAGAGTTCCTTTTTGCAAATAAGTTATTTGCTACTTCCAGTGAGTGTCCTTCTTTCCTTCCAGGCTTTCTCAGAAGACTTTGCCTTGTCTGAACATTAAGCTTTCTCTTTAGGCCCCAAATAATGCCATCTGCAGTGGTGTGCTCAGTGAGTGGCTTCCTGTAGCTTTTTGGAGAGCAGGACATTCCTTTTCATCTTCTCTTTTCTAAACAAATACATTACTATTTGAGTCTTTCTTCCCAGGGAAATTGTCTTCTTCCTGTATTCTGAGCTCTTTTTCCTCTGTTTGCTTTATCTGGTCAATTAGCTTCTTCTGTATCTGTTCTGCTTATTTTAAAACAATATAGTAAAAAAACCAAGGCAAAGATGGACTACTATTTTACGTTGTGCTTGTTTTAATCAGCCCATCCTTATATTCATGTAGAAAAATTCCATACTGAGAAGTGACACCAAAGCAGCTGAGATCCAGGTGAGAGTTTCTCTGATCTTCATCTCTTGAGGTGATTAAGACATTGGCACATTTGTCAAGAGGTCACACAGTTTTCAGTTTGCAATGTCCAATTCTGAATAAGAAAATCTCTGACTCTTAAAAAGAGTAGTGGCTGATATCCTTAAAAGTGGTTGGGCAAAAAGTCCCCAGAGCAGACTGGCTTCCTGTGGTCTATAGAGTCATAGTATCTCTCCAATTATAGGCACTTTACATGTGTAACTGTGTGATTTTGAGTAGTGAATCTCTGGTGGCTCAGTTTCTTCTTCTATAAAGTGGGATAATAAAAGCAACTACCTCATAGAGTTGTGAAAAATAAATTAGTATTTCTATATCTATTTATCATCTACTTACCTATCTTAGACAGTACCTAATACTGGAATGTAACTGTTATCTATTGTTATCATTCATCTAATAGTCTAGATCTCTTCATTTATTTTAGATTTTTATTTAAAAATTCTATTAATATAATACAGTTATACAAAATGGTGGGATTTTTTGTTACATATTCATGGACATTTAGACCTCTTCATTCTTATTTTGGTAGTATCAGTTTGCCACTCATTCATTTATTTATTTTTCTTTTGAATATATTTTATTACCTAATATGTGCCAGACACTGTACTGGGCTCTAGTATATATTGGTAAGCAAAAATACAATCCCTGCCTTCAAGGAGCTTTTAGTTTATTAAGGAGACCAGGCAGAAATCAGACAATCATATGAGATTGTGCAAACATTCTGTGACCCATTCTAGGAAGGATTTATGTTCATGAGCTGTTGATGGTGTCAAATGAGGATTGGACCCAATGAGGTAGCAGAGGTCCTTCCTCAAGCATCCCTCAGGAGGTGATAGGGGTTAGGATCTGAAGGGTGAGGACGAGGTGACTTGGCAAAGCCAATCCTAGATTATTCCCAGATGGAGAGTCTGCATGGTGAGAGCAGAGAGTGATCGAAATGCATCAGGAAGAGGCACAGGTGGGTAACACTGGTGGTGCAAAACTCTCTGGGCCAGTTCAACTAGTTAAGGTTCTTGGAGCAATGGGAAGTAAGAGAACAACTTGAAGTTAGGGTTTTTGTTTTGTTTTGTTTTAATTGTCGATAGATCTTTATTTTATATATTTATCTATATGTGGTGCCGAGAATCAAACCCAGTGCCTCACACATGCCAGACAAGTGTGCTACTGCTGAGCCCCAGCCCTTTGAAGTTAGGTTTTCTGTTTCTGTTAGGGGTATTCAGATTTTAGTAGAATTTGAATTTGAATTTCTGAGAGATCACTGTGGCTACAATGTAAAGACTGGTTTGGTGGGTCTGCGGGATGCAGAGCGATGGGTGACACACGGTGATCTGTGGGGGAGATGACAACAGCATGGATGGTGCTACAGGGGCCAAGACAGACTGGTGTGGATGGATGGAAGGGCATTTGGAGATGGATAAATTTGGGGATGGTACAAGGAGCTCTGGGTGCCATGAATGATTTTGTGTTACTCAGCCTTTCATTGCTGTGACCAAAATGCTGACAAGAACAACTTAGAGGAGGAAAAGTTTATTTGAGCTCGTGGTTTCAGAGGTATTAGTTCATGATCAGCC
>NW_026013272.1:0-2598 GCF_001458135.2 Marmota marmota marmota | reverse complement strand
ATATATAGAGAGAGAGAGAGAGAGAGAGAGAGAGAGAGAGAGAAATTCAGTTAATTAAAAAGTACATAAAATTGGAAACACGATGTAACAAGGAGGAAGAAAAAGCAAAATACATAAAAGATCCAATATAAAAATAAGTATTAAAAATTCAGGTTTTTTGAGAATTCAATTTTATATTCCTCCAGCTACAAGCAGGTTGGTGAGCCACAATTTGCCTACTGTTTGTTTATTTTCAGTTCTGGCCGAAACCAGCCATAGTTGTTAGAGGAATCTGTGATGAGCCTCAGTTATATTTGCATATCAGATAGTTTTAGGAGAGCATTGTCCATTTTAGAGAATAGTTCACCCTCAATATTATATTTTTTGCATCTGAAGATGGGAATATGAGTCTAATACATGCCACTGATATGTCCAACTTGGAGTGATCCAGATTTTGTTGCATCCCTTCTTTACAAGAACCTTAGTCCTTGTGCTATAAAAAGGTGTGTGGGAATTTCCCATGTTTTTTCAGCAGATCTTCAAGACACTTCTGAGCTTTAAGGGATGCTGAGGACCATGCTGGAATGCTGGGTGTAACAACTTTCCATTCAACCCAGATCATACCTAATTTTACTTTTTGTTGACTTTACTTTTGTGACAGAGCTCAGACCCCCAATTTCACATGATTGTACCTCTCATTCTTCTTTGTTCTGCAAATTCACAGAACAACAATTTCAGCTCCCATTATAACCAAGATCTTCCCCTGTGAATATAGTGCAATTTCACTTTTTTGGTCTATCCCAAAATCAACTGAGAAGCAAAGTATTGGTAGCTGGAAGTTCATAGAGACACAAAAGGAAAGCAATCAAAATAAAAGCAAAACATAGAAAAAAGAAGAAGAAATAAAAAGAAAGCTGCAGGGATTTTTTAATCTCCTGGGAAGAAGAAAATTAGAACAATGGAATTTAAAAAAACTGGTACCACTTCTGCATTTTTATTAAAACCAGTGAGAAGTACAAGGACATTCTCCACACCAGATTACTTCATTGTATTTGAGTTTCTGTTTATAATCAGCTTCTTCTACTTTTTCTTTTATTTTCCTGGAAAATAGAGCCTGTTTTATTTAAACTTCCTGGGGAACATTGAACTCATTGTAGGTTTGATTCCCTTTCTACACTGAGCTCCCAAGGGCTCAAGACTGGTGTAGCCTATTCAATTTATCAATTGTCTTTTGATAAAAAAAAAAAAAAAAACAGTATTTCTGGGTTTCACCTGATGTTGCCCTTCTGAGTTGCATCACAAATTTTTCCCAACAGCTTTCCTACTTTTTCATACAGTCATGGGATTCTTATTTTGTTTCAGTATTGAGGAGAAACTATTTATGGTAAGTTTCTCGAGTCTACCATTTTTAATTACCCAAAGTAAACATTGAATAAACAATCATTCAAAATGCAAAATTAAATTTAATTATATTTGCAGAGTTGTATAAATATAACCACAATAATATTTAGAAAATTTCTGTTACACCTAAAAGAAATTCCAGACCCATTAGTATCCAATTCTGATTTTTTCCACAGCAAAACTTCCTTCCTCTTCCCTATACCTATCAGCCTTAGACACCAATTTTTATTTCTTGGCTCTACATATTTTCATATCCTAAGTATTTTATATAAATAGACTAATACTCAAGGTTATCTCACAGCTGACTTATTTTACTAACCAGAATATTTTTAAAGTGACTCCATGTTGCAACATGTATCACTATTTCATTTCATTTAGTTGTTGAATGCATTACTTTTTTTATAAATGTAGCACAATTTATTTCTCCACCCATTAATTTGAGTTTGTTCTTCCTTTATAATAGCCAGAACAATGATGCTAACAGAAGCTGGGTACAAATTTGTGGATATATATATTTATTTCCCTTGAAAATATACCTAAAAATGCATTTAGCTTTCTGAGAAACTGCTAGATTGTTTTCAAGTGAGTGTTCTACTTTAAATTCCTACCAGTAACTCATAGATGTTTTTATATCTCTATATTCTTCTCAATATTTGGTATAATTTGAATTTTTTACCATCCAAGCAGATATTAATTTGTATCTATAGAGTTGTGACTGGATTTCTCAGGACTAATGATATTGAGCCACCTTTCATATGCTTATTGGCCTTTTCTATATTTTCTTACAGAAATATCTGCAAGGTCATTGTCCTTTTATTTAATGCTGATTTATCCTAATTAAATGGTTAGAATTCTAGGTACAAGTGTTTTTACAAATTTGTGAATTCTTCTTCTCATTTTGTGTGCCATCTTTTCACTCATTTATGGTGTTATGGTGTAGATATGAGGTGTCCCTCAAAAGCTCATGTGTGATACAATGCAGGAAGGTTCAGAGGAGAGGTGATTTTGGGATTGTGAGAGCCTAAATCCATTCAGTGAGTCAGTCTCTTCTTAAGGATAAACCAAGTGATAACAGAAGGCTGTTGGGGTGTGGCTTGAGGAGGTGAGCATTTGAGGCATGGCTTTGAGATATATATTTTGTATCTGGCAAGTAGAGGGCAAGTAGAGTCAGTCTCTCTCTCTCTCTCTCTCTCTCTCTCTCTCTCTCTCTCTCTCTCT
>NW_026013271.1:0-2598 GCF_001458135.2 Marmota marmota marmota | reverse complement strand
CGCACATCAGATTAAGCACTAATCTCAAGGATATATAAAGAACTTAAAAAACTTAACACCAAGAAAATAAACAACCCAATCAACAAATGAGCTAAAGAACTGAACAGACACTTCTCAAAAGATATACAATTGATCAACAAATATATGAAGTAAATGTTCAACATTTCTAGTAATTAGAGAAATGCAAATCAAAACTAAGATTTCATCTTACCCAATTCAGAGTGGCTACTATCAAGAATACAATAAACAATAAATGTTGGTGATGATGTAGGGGAAATGGTACACTCATACATTGCTTGTGGGACTGCAAATTGGTGCAACCACTCTGGAAAGGAGTATGGAGATTCCTCAGAAAACCTGGAATGGAACCACCATTTGACCCACCTATCCCACTTCTCAGTTTATACCCAAAGGATTTAAAAACAGCATACTTCAGGGATGCAGCCACATCAATGTTTATAGCAGATCAATTAACAATAGCTAAACTGTGGAACTAACCTAGATGCCCTTCAATAGATGAATAGATAAAGAAACTGTGGAATATATGCACAATAGAATATATTACTCAGCATTAAAAGAGAATAAAATTAAGGCATTTGCAAGTAAATGGATGGAGTTGGAGAATATCATGCTAAGTGAAGTTAGCCAATTCCCCAAAACCAAAGGCAGAATGTTCTCTCTGATGAGTAGATGCTGATCTACAATGGGGAGTGGGGAGCATGGGAAGAATGGAGGAACTTTGGATAGGGCAAAGGGGAGTGTGGGGATGGGAAGGGATAGGAGAGTAGGAAAGGTGGTGGAATGAGAAGGACATCATTACCCTAGACACATGTATGATTACATGAATAGTCAACTCTACATCACGTACAACCAGAGAAATGAAAAATTGTGCTCCATCTGTGTACAAAGAATAAAAATTCATTCTACTGTCGTGTATAACTAATTAAAACAAACTTAAAAAAGAAAAAGAAAAAGAAGAAGGTATCACTATATACTTATCAGAAAAGATAAATTAGAAAAAGAATAATTATAGTGACAACACCAAAGGCTGGAAAATTAGGAGGCTGGATCCTCCATACACTTTGTTCAAAACATAAAATAATAGAAACCCCTTGAAAAACAGTTTGGTATCTTCTCCAGGAACAAAGAATATATCTACTGTACAGTCAGATTAACTGCACTCTTGAGAAAATCCCATACAAATCATAACTCATTATTACACAAAAAATTATACATATTTTTACAGAAATTATATTCATAGTAGCACAAAATCAAAACAAAACAAAAATGTATGCCCTTCAACAGGTAAATAGTTAAATAAATTGTGATACATCCAGACATACAAAATGCAACAACCTCGATGTAACAATTATGCTTTAACTTGATAAATCTCCAGAAAACTATGCTCAGTTCAATAAAGCCAATCTCAAAAGCATAAACACTGAGTGATTCCACTGATACAATATTCTTTTTAAAATTTCTTTTTAGTCATATGTGGTCACAATGCCTTTATTTATTTTTATGTGGTGCTGGGGATTGAACCCAGTGCCTCACAAATGCTAGGCAAGCACTCTCTACTACTGAGCTACAACTCCAACCCTGCTACAATATTCTTAAATCACCAAATTAATAGAAATGGGGAATAGATTCATGGTTCACAGAATTTAAGGAAGGGCTTGAGGGTATGAAGGAAGGTGAATATAAAAATGTAACATGAGTTTTCATTGTAGAGGTCTTTCTCCTCTTTTGTTAGATTGATTCCCAGGTATTTTATATTTTTTTGAGGCTATGGTGAATGGGGTAGTTTTCCTAATTTGTCTTTCAGTGGACTCATTGCTGATGTATAGGAACACACTTGATTTATGGGTGTTGATTTTATACCCTACTGCTTTGCTGAATTCATTTATTAGTACTAGAAGTATTCTGGTGATTTTTTTTTTTTGGATCTTCTAGATATATAATCATCTCATTGGCAAATAGTTGATAGTTTGAGTTTTTCTTTACCTATTTGTATCCCTTTAATTTCTTTCTTCTGTCTAAAGGCTAGAGTTTCAAGGATGATGTTGAATAGAAGTGGTAAAGAAGCTATTCTTGTCTTGTTCTAGTTTTTAGAGGGAATACTTTCAATTTTTCTGTATTTAGAATGGTGTTGGCCTTGGGCTTAGCATATATAGCTTTTATGATATAGAGGTATGATATTTATGATATTGAGGGTATTATACCTAGTTTTTCTAGTGTTTTGAACATGAAGGGGCACTGTATTTTGTCAAATGTTTTTTTTGCATCTATTGAGATTATCATATGATTTTCATTTGTAAGTGTATTAATGTGATGAATTATATTGATTTCCATATGTTGAACCAAATCTGAATCCCTGGGATGAACCCCACTAGGTCATAATGCATTATCTTTTTAATATGTTTTTTGCATGAGATTTACCAGAATTTTATTGAGAATTTTTGCATTTATGCTCATCAGGGATATTGGTCTGAAGTTTTCTCTTGATGTGTCTTCATCTGTTTTTGGTATCAGGGTAATATTAGCCTCATAGAATGAGTTTGAAAGGGTTTCCTTCTTTTCTATTTCATGCAATACTCT
>NW_026013270.1:0-2598 GCF_001458135.2 Marmota marmota marmota | reverse complement strand
AAAAATACCTGGGATGCCAGATGACCCCCAAGTAGTTTATGGTGGTTGATAACATGTTGGGAAACTGATAGACCCGACCTGATCTTTTCTTAAAATTGGGCATCTCCCCACAAAACCATGAAAAGATAATTTCAGCTTTACTATAAATTACTGCAAATTCTGAACCTGCTTGGAATGCCTGCCCGTGCCTTGAACTCACCCATGCCTGGCTCTCTGACCAGAGTGCAGCCCTCTCTGAAACTTAGTGACACCTCATAAATATTGGCCTTCCCTGGCCAGACAACGACCCTCTCTGAGGCTCTAATGGTCCTCATAAATTCTGATGTTGGGGCCAGCAAAAAATGTAAACTACCATTAGTGTGATGCTCGTCAGAGTTCTGTTATCTGTAACCCCCCTTTGTGTAACTTTCTGGGCTATAAAGCTGGGCTGCAGGAAAGCTGGGGTGCTGTCTTGTTCCCGCCATTTTGGGAGGGAGAGGCAGCCCGGCCGGTCGAAATAATAAGCTTGCTTTAATTTGATTTTAATTGGAGTTAGTGGTCTTTTCTTGCATCCTGGTCTAACAAAACCATGTAGTTTAGCACGTACACCCCTCGTGACCTAAACCAATCAGTTCAAATGAACCCCCCTCTTGTACTAGCCAATCACCCCTACCCAACTTGTTCCCACCAGTGAATGTGCTAATCAATGTTAAGAGTTGTTGTTTGATTTTCCCGTGGTATGAAATGATTTGCTGTGTGATGTTGTGACACATATAGTATCCCTCCAAAACCTATAAAATCTCACTGAACACAGGACCAGGACTCACTCCCTGGGACCACTGCATCGGGAACGGTTGTGAGTCCAGGCTCGAGCTTGCAATAAAGACTCTTGTGTGCTTGCATCGGACTTGGCTCCTGGAGGTCTATAGGGTCCCACGAATCTGGCATAACATCTGGGGGCTCGTCTGGGATCCCCGGGACCCCAGGACCCCCAAACCAGAGAGTCTAACACTGGTGAGTCTTGTTTGTTATTCGTGTGTCTGTTGTCTGCTTTGTTCTGACTATGGTATGAAGCACTTCCCTCCACCCCACTCTTCTATCATGATGTTCTTCCTCACCTTGATCCCTGGAGGAATGGAGCCAGCCTTCTATAGACTGAGCCCTCTGAAACTGTGAGCTCCCAAATAAACTTTTCCTCTTTTATGATTGTTCTTTTTGGCTCTTTTAGTTGCAGCAGTGAAAAAGCTGAAGAAGACAACTGCTTTCTCCTATGTGCACATACCTACAATAAGGTTAATTAAAAAATGAGGCACAGTAAAATGTTGACAGTAACTAATAACAATTAACAATAATAATAATAATTAATAAAATATCAATGAATGTAGTTTTGCTATCTAAAATGCACTATTGTGCTCATCTTCTTAAGATGATGTGAATTAACAGCTTTTACAGATGCTCTTATGTGTATTTCAAGAATCATTGCTCTTATGCTCTGGGGCTCTTGCCATGTAAAATTAGTCAGTGAAACACAAACTCTGTAATAGCATGACAGTAGATCTGATAACCAAAATGGCTAGTAATCATTAGGATGCAGGCAGTCTATGCACTGGAAATGGAGGGAAAATAGGTAACACATGCCAGGGGGATGGCACAATGAATACAGTCACCAGCATCAAAAAGAAAGAAAAGGAAAAACATGTATGCTCTCATGTAATAAAAAATGAGAAGCTTGGGGCTGGGGTCATGGCTCAGCGGTAGAGTGTGGTGAGCCGTTCTATTTAGACCGTGGCCACCATTAGAAGATGGCGTTGGCTTCCACTGTGGCCTATGACAAACAACTCCTAATATGGAGAATTGGCACACAATCCCTTCCCATCCTATGAGAAAGGTCCACATGGCAGCTTAAGATTGGTATGCTGGAGGCTTTATTAGGCTGTGCTTGGGCGCTCGGCGGGGGGTCACTAGAAGATGATACATGAATCAAGGCCTGAATAAACTGCTGAAAGAAGAATCCTGTGTCGTGTTTTCCCTTGCTGGCGAGGGGTCACGACAGTAGAGTACTTACCTAGCACATGCAAGGCCCTGGTTTTGATCCTCGGTACCACAAAAATTAAATAAATAAATAAAAGAAATAAAGGTATAAAAAAAATGAGAAGCTTTTTTTTTTTTTTTGTAAACAAATACTACAAGAAATGCCAAATAACTGACTAAACTTAAATGGAATGGTAAAAGACAATACCATAAATCCATACAAAATAATAAGAAGTGATATTAAAGAGAGCTAAGTAGATAAATATAGAAAATAGTACAACAGCATTTTGAACTTGTGACTTCTATATTCTATTTTATTTGAAAGTATAAATGCAAAAGGAATACTCACCAATTTATATTGAACAGCACATATTATCTCATTTCCTGATGCTATAAAAAGTACTGGGTGGAGCTGGGGATGTGGCTCAAGTGGTAGCGTGCTCCCTGTCATGCGCGGGGCACTGGGTTCGATCTTCAGCACCACATAAAAATAAAGATGTTCTGTCCACCGAAAACTAAAAAATAAATATTAAAAAATTCTCTCTCTCTCTCTCTCTCTCTCTCTCTCTCTCTCTCTCTCTCTCTCCC
>NW_026013269.1:0-2598 GCF_001458135.2 Marmota marmota marmota | reverse complement strand
CTAACCCTCACCCTAACCCTAACTCAAGATCTAATCCTAACCATAACCCTAGCTATAACCTTAAGTCTAACTGTATCCATTACCCTAAACATTACCCTTACACTAATGTAACCCTAGGCTTAACCCTAACCCTAACACTATCCCCCAAACTGTCAATTACCCTAAACATAACCTGAACCCTAAACCTAACCTTATCATTACCCTAATGCTAACTCTAATGCTAATTCGAGCCCTAACCCTGAACTCAAACCTAAACCAAAGCCCAACACTGACCCTGACATTAATATTTCCCCTGGCTCTAAACCTGACTATTACCCTATACCTAACCCTTACACTAGACTGGGCGAAAAACCTAACCTTAAAATTATCCCTAACCATAATCCTTGACCTGACTTTTGCCCTAGCCATAATCCTAGCCCTAACCCCAGCACAAACTCTAGTCCTTATACTAGCCTTAAACATAGCCTTAATTATAACTCTAACCCTAACCCTAGGCCTAACCCTAACACTAACCATAGCCCCAATCTTAGCCCTAATGTGGTCCTATCCCTAACCCTAACACTAACCCTAACCCTAGCCCAAAGGCTAACTCTAACTCTCACCCTAGCTCTAACTCTAGTTCTAACACTATACTTTACTGGAAGCCTAACCCTAGCCTGAACATTAGGTCTAACCCTAGCCTTATTCATATCCCTGGCCATAACCCTAGATCTAACCCTAACTCTAAATCTAACCTTAACAATGAGCCTAAGCCTAAACCTAACCCTAGCCCTAACCCTAAGGCTAATCCTAAAACTAGCCCTAACCCTAGCCCTAGCTCTAAAACAAAACCAAGCCATAGATCTAACACTAATCCTTAACATATACCAAGCCCTAATCCTACACCAAGCCCTAACCCTAGCAATAATTTGAGCCTTAAGCTGAACTCTAAAACTAACCCTCACCCTGACTCTGACCTTAACACTAATCCTAGGTCTAAACATCACCCTAAGCCTAAACCTAAACCTAACACTAGTCCAAGTTCTAACCCCTAATACAAAAACCAGCCCTAATAATAACCCTAGTACTTACACCGGCCGTAACCCTATCCCTATCCCTAACCTAACCCAAATCCTAGCCCTATTCCGAGCCTTAACCCTAGCTTTAACCCTAAACTTAACTCTAACCCTATCACTTATTGTAACCATAACCCTATCTGTAACCCTAGCTCTAACCCTATCCATTACCCTAAACATAACCCTTACCCTATGCTAACCCTAGGACTAAACCTAAACATATCCCTAACCTTCACCCTATCAATTACCCTAAATCTAACCTGAAACCTAAACCTAACCCTATCATTACACTTATCCTAAACTTAATGCTAATTCGAGTCCTAACTTTAAACCTTAACCTATCCAAAGCACTAATCATGACCATGATTCTAGTAATACCCTTAGCTCTAAACCTGAACCTAACCATAAACCTAATGCTTACACAAGGTGTAGCCCATAAAACTAAACTTAAACTATATTTAACCATAACCCTAGACCTGAAATTAGCCCTAAACATAATCCTAGCCCTACAACTAGCCTTAATCCTAACCTGTATCATAACACGAGCCCTAACCCTAATCCTAAACCTCACCCTGGCCCTAAACCTACCTATAAACTCATACCTTACCATAAACCTAACCATAACCCTAAACCTAACCCTAATCCCTGCCCTAACTGTAGGCCTAATACTTACACTAAGCCTAGCGCTAATCCTAGCCCTAATTTAATCCTATCCTAACCCTAACCCTAGCCATAAGACTAACTATAACTCTTGCCCTAGCACTAGCCCTAGCCCTATTTGTATCCTTAGACCTATCATAAATCTAGATCTAAACCTAATTCTAAATCTGAACCTAACTCTAAATTTAACTGTAATCATAAGCCAAACCAAACCCTAACACTACACCTAACCATAATGCTAATCCTAAAACTTGCCCTAGCACTGGCCCTAGCCATAAAACAAAACCAAGCCATATTCCTAACCCAAACCCTTAACCTAAACTGAACCCAAACCTTACACCTAGCCCTAACTCTAACTCTAAAAATTACTCTGAACCTGATGCTGAACCTAACACTAATCCTAGCTCTAATCATCACTCTAACTTAAATTAACCCTAACACTAGACCTAGACTTAACCATAACATTAAAAATAGCCTTAACTGTAACCCTACTTCATACATTAGTTATTGTCTTAACCCTAGCATTAATGCTAATACTAATCCTACCCTGGATCGGAGCTCTAAACCTAGCTTTAACCCTAATCTTATCCCTAACACTAGCCCTAAACCTAACCCTAACCCTAGCTCTAAACCTCACTCTAAACCTATCCCTTACCCTAAGCCAAACCCTAACCCAAATGCTAACCCTAGTCCTAACCCTAATCCTTAGCCTAACTTCAACTCTAACCACATTAGTAGTCTTAACCCTAGCCCTCATTATACCTTTAAACCTAACCCTGACCCTCATCTGACCCTACAAGTATCCCTAGGTCTAAACTGACCCTAAACCTAAACCAAAACCTAACACCAGTCCTACCGGTAACCCTATGCTTATACCTAAGCG
>NW_026013268.1:0-2598 GCF_001458135.2 Marmota marmota marmota | reverse complement strand
GGGAAGGGGGGATAGTAGAGGATAGGAAAGGCAGCAGAATACAACAGACACTAGCATGGCAACATGTAAATCAATGGATGTGTAACTGATGTGATTCTGCAATCTGTATACGGGGTAAAAATGGGAGTTCATAACCCACTTGAATCAAAGTGTGAAATATGATATATCAAGAACTATGTAATGTTTTGAACAACCAACAATAAAAAAAAGAACAGATGGAGGAAAAAAAAAGAATAGTATTTCAGAATACTTAATAATTAAGAGAGTAAAGAGTTATTAATGCCAAAAAAGTTTGAGAACCACTGAGTTGGACTGTAGAGCACATAGTTAAAATCACTAGCTCTGGAGTGAGCCTGTTTTACTTTGGATTCGGATTCCATTCCTTATCAGCTTTTTGACTCTTGGTAAGTTACTTAAGCCTTCTAAGCTTCAGTTTTCTCATCTGAAACCAGGATGATAATAGAAATTTTATAATTGTTTAAATCAGAAAAGTCATGAGAAGTACTCAGCACAGTGATTAGTAGACCTCTCATTATATAATGAGAGGTCATATATTTGCTAGGATAATAAAAATAATAATCCTTATCCCCATTTTACAAGCAATGTGCATCTGGGTTTGGAGAACCACTCACAGAACTTAATAGAATTTTAAACTCAAATAGATGGAACAATCTCACTGGACAGGTGGATATGATCAGTTGATGTTCAGTTAGGTATATGAAAAAAAAGTCAAGGAATTTACTTGCTCCTTTTTGGAAATTTTCATAGCCCTCACAAGCAGAAACACAAATGGGAAATTTAATTATGTCCAGCAACATGGTGCTTTAATCACTCCAAAGAAACTTCTGCTGAGACATAAACACTTTACTGTGTATTGAAGCGATTACCAGCCTGCTCCTCAGACAAGTAGAAGAAGGCCTTGTAAGTGGAACCTGTAGTAGTGGCCCTTTGCCCAGACAGGGATTTTAAAGCTATAATTAACTCTTTAAATTAACACTAGCAAATCAAGCTTTAAAATTATTTGTCCTCCACTTCATTGTCCCCACTTAATTATTTGAAATCACAATACTTAATTAGGAGATGCAACAAACATTATCAAAAGACTGTCACTTAACACCAGAACTCACTGCATGACTCTCCTGACCCCACTTGCTTGAAATAAATAAATACAGGGAGACTGTGCTGAAACTTCTCTTTGTAATGAGCAAGAGCTAATCTTTTTAAAGTGCCAGAGCACCCTGGGTAGGTACTTTAAGCTGAAGAACTCATAAGTAGTAACTTGTTAGGTGGTACTGAATAACTCTGGACAATACTTTTTTTAAAGTGGGGTGGAAGGGGGTAATGGTACTGGGATCGAACGTGGGCACTTGTGCACTCTACCACTGAGCTATACCTGTTGCCATTCTTATTTTTAATTTTCAGAAAGGGTTTTGCTAAGTTGCCCAGGCTGGCCTGGAATTTGTGATCCTCCTGTCTCAGCCTCCTGAGTAGCTGGGATAGGCATGTACCACTGAACTCAGCTGGACAGTACTCAATCTGTTCCCAGCTTGTTATGATTTTCAAAGGTCTTAGGGAATCCATATGTGTGAAGCAGGTCAGAATGGGGAATTCTGTCCAGACAGAATAAGGGGTGCATCTATAAGGGGAAGGGGTTACTGACAGCAATGAGAGTTGATAAAAAGAAATACAAATTATGAAAAGAGAGAAATTAAACTGAACCCTGGGGTACTGTGAATATAGGGAAGTTTTTTGTCATGATTGCTTCATTTAATGTTTTAAAATTGATCTTCAACTTTAACTGATCCAAATTATTTCTCTCAATTTAATTTTATAATCCATGTAGAGATGGGATACTGTACTATTAGAAAATTAAAGTTGCAAAATAATAAATAAATAGTTTACAAAGCAGTTTCACAGCCATTATCTTATTTAATTCTAATAGTCACATTTATTTATCCAGCAAAATTAATGTGATTCTTACCTTATAGAGGAGATTGAGGGAGACAATGGCTCACCACCCATAAGTTCAGGAACCAGGATTCTAGCCCAAGTAGTGTGACTTGAGTAGTGACTTAAGCCTGCTGCTTCAAACCAAGTGTTTCAGCCTATTCATGATCATGCAATCCTTCAGGGTCTGTTTTCTTTATCAGCAAAATGAAAAGGTTGAACTCATTACCTTCAAGTTCCTTTCCAGCTTCAAACTCCTAAATTTCACCCCACTAGTATTAATAACAACAGTAAAATATAAAACAACTGGGAGTAACCTTAACTAGAAAAGTGTATCACTTATATGGAAAAGTAATTTACAATTACAAAACTTTCCTGAGATGTTTTGAATTACTTGAATATATAGACTTTTATATGGGTTAATTTTCCCATTTTTCTTCCTTTTTTTTTTTTTTCTTTTTAATCTTCAACTTCAGGTCTATTAGTAAACAGAATTAGGTGAGATGCTTTAGAGCTGGTAGAAAAAGTTTATTTAGGGAGGCTGAGTTGTAACAAATCTGCATCCTTCTCTCCTGTGTGTTTTCTTTTTTGGTTGTTGTTGTTCCAAGGAATCCTTTGTTCTTTTTAATGAGGGTAAAGACAGATGGATTT
>NW_026013267.1:0-2599 GCF_001458135.2 Marmota marmota marmota | reverse complement strand
GGAAAAATAATACAAGGGGGACAAATGAATGTCAGTAGAGGGGGCAGAGAGAGAAGAGGGGAGGGGAGGGGAGGGGAGGGGGGATAGTAGAGGATATGAAAGGCAGCAGAACACAACAGACACTAGTATGGCAATATGTAAATCAATGGATGTGTAACTGATGTAATTCTGCAATCTGTATATGGGGTAAAAATGGGAGCTCATAACCCACTTGAATCAAAGTGTGAAATATGATATATCAAGAACTATGTAATGTTTTGAACAGCCAACAATAAAAAATTAAAAAAAAAAAAAGATTGGATTAACCAGGAGAAGGGGCCCAGTGGCCCGCCTGCGCGGTAAACAGACCACCCCAGCTTGAGGAGGAGACCAGCCTTCTGCCTGCATGGTAGGCAGACCGTGCGACCCGGAGAAGGGGCCCAGCAGCCCGCCTGCGCCGTAGACAGACCACCCCAATTGGAGGAGGGGCACAGCCACCGCCTGCGCGGTAGGCAGACCACATGACCCAGAGAAGGGGCCCAGCAGCCTACCTTCGCGAAAGACAGACCACCCCAGCTGGAGGAGGAGCCCAGCCTCCCGCCTCCCGCCTGCGCGGTAGACAGACCTCCCCATTTGGAGGAGCCCAGCCTCCCGCCTGTGCGGTAGACAGACCACCCCAACTGGAGGAAGGGCCCTGCCGCCTACCGGTGCGGACACCTGACTGAGCTCTTGACAAACATAAGGTTTCCCCAACACCCCCACCTCATCAAACACCTTATGAGAAAAACTAATGGAACTTATCTTGGAAAATCCCACCAACTGTTAAAACCCACCAACCGGTTAGCGTGGCTACCAGCGCGGTTCTGCAGTGGATCAGGCACCTGGTTTACATCTCAGAGAATAAGAGTAGAGAGGCCACAGGTGGAAGCTCAAGTCCTGTCATACTGACTACCACCACCATCCTGAACCCAGAGACTCAAGCTAGGAATAGACAACGCCACCAACTGGAAGAAACGAAAACAGAGTTCTGAGAGACATTTTTTTTCTTTCTTTTTTTCTCTTCTCTCTCTCTTTTCATCCATTCATCCATTCTCCTCCACCCTTCCCCCTCTGGTCCTCGCAACCTCAACATATGTGAAACCAAAAATTGTGCATGAAAAAGGTCTTTAACAACTGAATCACCAGAATAATATACTAGAGAGGAATTGCATATGCACCACCTCCCTCCCCCCTTTTTACTTCTTTTCTTTTTTCTCTTATTTTCTTTTTCCCGCTCTCTTTTTTCTCTTCCTTTCCTTGTTATTTGTTTTCTTCCCTCTTACTCCCTCTATCCCACTTGCAACCCCCTAAATTTACTATTCATAAGTAGGGTAATCTTATAAATACAGATAGGAATTTGAATCTATACATTCTTCCATAAATTACCCATCTATTGGTTAGATCTTTCCAAAGTTACTAAGTTAGATTAACCCCATACCCTCACTCCTTTCCCCCTAAACATAACATCCTACACCTGAAATTCAGTTTTCTTCAAGCTACCAGAAACGGTATGCCTTTCATGAAACTAATGACTATATTTGTAAATGATAATCGAAACCAACATTTGTAGACATAGAGTCTAGCTATAAATGTAGTAATAAGGAAAATGTGTGCTTAGATGATGTACTATTGATATTGAGAAATGTTAACATTGTCTTTATCCACAAAAGGGAGACTTTGCAACTATACAAGAGCAATATAAATATATAGGGGGAAAATTCAATAACACAATAGTTTCACAAAGCAGAAAGAAACGTGAGCAGTATGAAAAGACAAGGAAAGACAGGACCACAAGCAATGCAGGTCAACTCAACTTTAGAAGAGGTAATATCTGCAGCAGATGAAATGTCAGATAAATAATTTTGGATATACATGCTTCAGATGATCTGGAGTCTCAAGGAAGACATTAGACAGCAAAATCAGATAAGGAAAGATCACTTTGACAATGAATTACATAAACAAATCCAAGAAGCAAAAGAACAACTATACAGGGAGATAGAGGTTATAAAAAAACAAACAGAAATCCTAGAAATGCAGGAAGCAATAAACCAAATTAAAAACTCAAATGAGAGTACTACTATAAGTAGAGTACTAGTTATAAGTAGAACACTTAGAAGATAGAACATCAGACAATGAAGACAAAGTATTTCAACTTGAAAAGAACATAGACAGCTCAGCGAGACTTTTAAGAAACCATGAGCAGAACATCCAAGAAATATGGGATAACATAAAGAGACCAAACTTAAGAGTTATTGGGATACAGGAAGGTATATAGGTCCAAACCAAAGGAATGAGCAATCTCTTCAACAAAATAATACGAGAAAACTTCCCAGACTTGAAGAATGAAACAGACTCCCAAATCCTAGAACCCGACAAGACGCCGAATGTGCAAAATCATAAGAGATCCACACCCAGACACATTATAATGAAGATACCCAACATACAGAATAAGGAGAGAATTTTAAAAGCTACAAGAGAAAGGAAGCAGATTACATTTAGGGGTAAACCAATCAGGATAACAGCTGATCTTTCAACACAGACTCTGAAAGCTAGAAGATACTGGAACAATCTATTTCAAACG
>NW_026013266.1:0-2599 GCF_001458135.2 Marmota marmota marmota | reverse complement strand
TGGCACTGATGTCACCAGGGTCCTCATAAAAGTGGGGCCATATTTAGGGCAGGGACAGTCAGATGCAAGATAGGCCCCAAGCCTGGAGGGTGAAGGGCAGGGTCGAGAGTCTCTGGGTGCCAGGGTCTGAAGAGGCTGAGAAGATACCCACATGGCCCAGCGTCTGGGTGGGGCTCCCTGGTCCTGCCCTGGGATCCCTCCATTCCACAGTGAGCTCTGGCCACGTGCTCATGAGTGCAGGTCCACCTGGCTTCCTGGGGGGCTCTTCCCAGGGCCCCCTCCCTCTCCCTCCCAGCTGCTCTGGCTCAGCACAGGACGCATAGCGGGTGCCAGCTCAGGGCCTCACTGTGGCTGTGCAGGTGCTGGGCTCGTCCCACAGAGGTCACCAGGGCACGGGGCTCCGGGTGCAGAGGCTGAAGGTGCAGAGAACTCCATGCATCAGCAGCCCATGCGTGAGGGCTGGCCTGGGAACTCCTGGCCCCCTGTCCTCACCTCCCTAGTCTGCCTGGCCCCGGGGCCTTGGGGCCATGGTGCTCCTGGGGCAGGTGGGGTCTGCGTGAACATGCCAATGAAGCCCACGGTGGTCACTGCTCGTCCCTCCAACGGGGCCAACCACCGCGGAGCTGCACCAGGGGAGGATTTCCTGGAACGGAAGTGAAGCCCCTGCTGACCAGTCAGGAGGCGGCAGTGGGCCTTCGACCTGGGAAGGGACCCACAACCCTGATGGGGAGCCACTTAGCACCCGGTAAGGGGCAACTGGGCAGGTGACCGCTCTGTAGCTCCTAGGATGAAGGCAGGTGTGGGGGACAAAGCTGTCACTCTCCCCTGGCTCCTGGCTCAGGGTCTGGCTGAGGGTTGGCAGGGGAGAGCGCAGACCTGAGCCTCTCCTGAGAGGCAGCGCAGGGAGTGGAGGGAGTGGAGGAGAACTAGCACTGGGCACGGGACCCCTGTACCCTCTTATCCGTGGTTCTGAGAGGCCAGCGGCCCACAATGCACAAGTGCCCAGCTGTGTCCTTGTGTTCCCTCATCCTTGCATTCTGGGAGACCCTGACAGGGGACACATGTCCTGGGATGTCATGGTTAGGCCCTGCCTGTGCCCACACTGGACACTGGGGTCATGGGATTGGGGCACTTCTGCTCTGGATGCCCCTGGTCTAAGGGCAGAGCCCTTCCATCCAGGCCCATGGCCACCCGTGCCCAGCGCTGCCTGCCTACCCTGGGTGGTCAGGGCCTGCATGCTCCCCCAGCTCACTGCCGAAGCCCTGCTTGTGTGTGGCCCAATCCCGATAGAAGTCCACGGGGCCATCAACCTTCCACTGAAAGACCTGCTCAAGGGGACTCGAGAGTAGGCCAGGCTGACTGCCACAGCATGGGGACCCCAGCCTCAAAGGAAGCAGGAACTGATAGTTCACAGAGCAGCGGGCTGGGTGCCCCGAGCGTGGCACGAGGTCTCATTGCAGATGCCGGGTGGTGGAGGAGGAGATGGAGGCTCAGAGCAGCAGGCAGCAGGCTGGAAGCCACACAGCAGGGGCGCAGGAACTGCAGTGCTCACTGAGATGTTTGGAGGTTGTCCTTATTTGAAGTGCAAAGCAAACTCCTCCTGTGGCCAAGAAACCTGAGAGCCAGAGCCTGCTGAGGGTCAGAGCTGTGCCCGGGAGCTGATGGACTGGAGCCCCAAGTGCTCCCTAGGAACTCAGGGGGAGGGTCCAGAGCCTACGGGCCATGTCACCCTTGTTCTGCCAAATCAGAGACACAGTGGGAACTACCACCCTCAGGTCCTCGCAGGTCCTAGACTGAGTGTCTGCAGGGCTGGGTGCTGCCTGCTTGGACCTTCCACCTCTGCTGTGGGACAGTTATGATGGCCCTGCTCGGAGGAGGACCCTGGTTTGTGGACCAGCGTCTGGCCCTGGCCAGCTTGGCTCTGGGGCTCCAGCCACAGCCCGGCGTCCAGCGGCTTCTTCTTCTTTGAGCTTTGTCTTCTCTCTTAAAAGCCATGCTTAACTGAGCCGTTGCAAGCACAGAGCAGGAGTCCACCATGAGCGGTCACTATGGCAAGGCCACTGGCCTCCAGGGACCCATCACCCTATGGTCCTGCTCACCTGGACAGGTGCCAGCAGTCCGGGCCCTGGTGCCCAGGAAGGCGATGCTCAGGAGAGCAGGCCCCTGGCCCCAGGGCTCTGCCTTGGCCACCCAAGGAGTCCTTGCTTCACGACTGCGGCCACCAGTTACCTCTGCTCTCCCTTCCCATCCTCCCACCTGCCCTGGGGAAGCAGGAGGAGCACCCGGGCCCCAAGCTCTACACTGGAGCGAGCTGAACCCTAGGCAGACGCTCATGTTGGACAAGAGGTGGCCCCAGCCCCCCAGGCCCTCAGCCTCTGGGCCAGGTTAGAAGGGTCAGAACCAGCCTGCCTCAGACAGAGCCGCTGAGTCAGGGCCTGAGTGCGGAGCCCTCAGAGACCTGTACACCATCGTCTCCAGCCAAGGAGACGCCAGACCCCGCAGGCAGGAGCCGCCTGGGAGGGGCAGGCACCTGGGGTGTGGAGAAGGAAGACCAGGGCCTTCCACCTCCTGGACATCCCCAACAGGAAACAAGAGGCCA
>NW_026013265.1:0-2599 GCF_001458135.2 Marmota marmota marmota | reverse complement strand
TTAAAAAAAAAAAAAAAAAAAAAAAAAGAAATAGACTGACCAGACATGTCTTTATTGTCAATTAATTCCTCAGGTGCATTAGCTCCGCTTTAATCTAAGGTATTCTATAATTGACAACTCCAACATGCTCTGTCCTGTTAATTTCAGAATCTCCACTTCTCTAAGTATGAAGGGAAATATTAATATGTCGAAGATACTAATGTCCTACCTGCCCTCACACCCTTCGAGTTGATGAAGTAGTTGATGAAATGCCCCAGGCCTCATCTTTCTACGATTTCTTCATCCTTTCCAGGTTTTACAATATTAGAACAATTTGTTGCAACACAGCAATTTTAAACACAACATTTAGTTAAATTGCATGTGTAGCAGGTTGGCTTAGTGATAACTTTTCTTCTTCATTTAATGTAATATGTTTCTGAAATTTGATACTGGAGTATGATCTGAAATGGGTAATTATCTCACATTTGCATAATATGTGAGCTAGGGCGCTTATTCTATTAATCTTTTCCTTCACCTTCAACTTGAAATCCTTATTCTATTCTAAGTTGTAATATGGCTTAGGTTTTATAACATGATTTTCTAGTCTTCTATTTAGCAAGTTCACTGACAAGCTAGAATGTATTAAACTATTTAAGTCAACATAATTTAAGATTAGGAACATTTATTTCCTGTCTTTGTGCTTTACCGAGTGAAGGGCCTGGCTTATTGGGTGCTGCTTTGCAAATTTAATATATGACTTGTCATGTGTAAATTGCCTTCTAACTTCTGTCTCATGCAATATGGCACCCTGTTGAATAGCTGATGATCTGCAGTGAACATAAACTCCTGATGTTGCTCTGTGTTTTGAATTAGCTCAGACCTTTACTATGAAACCCATGGTTCTATATTATGGAATAGAAAGCAATGCAAGGGAGGGAGAAAAAGCATTTTATTAGTCCTGGAAAGAAAATACAGAATTAGACCACCAGAACTTCTCTACTATGGATTTGTGCAAGTTTCATAATTACACTATTGAATTTTGCATTAGCAGATTGTACGAGGTATGTTTCCTGATTTTCTTGTGTCAAGTTGGTAGCCAGAAGTATTAGTTTGGAAAATACAACCCCCAAAATACTAGATCTAACTGCAAAAATTTCCATGGTATCCTAAGTTAAATGTTCCAATTTTTCCTGAAGATAATTTACTTCATTCTTTAAAGCATTGTAACTTTGAAATAAATGCATAAAAAATACTAAGTCTAAGCCCAAGGTTTAAAAATGACACAGAGATCTTCTCAAACCAAATAATGGTAGAAAATATGAAGACAAGGTTTTGGTTATTCACAACACTCACCTTCACAGAGAGCACATGGCAATTAGGACTTAATTGTTCCTTCTACCTTAAATAGAAGTTCTCATATAATGCAACATCCTATAGATTGAGAATTGAAATGCCTGTCATGTTCACAATGGAGACATATGTAAGGAAATAAACTTGTAGGTTTGCTTGAGCATTTTAAAAGTGCATTTTGTGTTAATGTCTTTTTCTTCTTGTGGTAGAAAGCACATAATATGAAACTTACTATATTCACTATTTTTAAATGAACAATATAGTTGTGTCAGGTATGTGCACCTTGTTGTGTAAGAAATCTCTAGAACTTTCTCATTTTGCAAGACTAAATCTCTATACATATTAAATAAGAACTCCCCTTTCCCCCAGTTCTTATCCTCTGGCAACCACCATTCTACTTTCTGTTTCTAGAAAATTTGATTGGTTTAGATACCAAATATAAGTGCATTCACACAGTTCTGTGTTTTTGTGACTGGCTTATTTCACTTGGCATGTCCTCATGTTTCATCAACACTACAGCACGCCACAGGTTTTATTTTCTCTCTAAAGCTGAATAACATTCCATAAACCACATTTTGTTTACCGTGCATCCCTTGTTGATGAACATTTAGGTTGCTTCCACCATTGGGCTATTGGGGATGATGCTGTGGTAAATATGGACAGATAAAAATCTCTTTGGTATTATTTTTTTCACTTATTTTGACCCTATACCAAGAAGTGGGATTATTGGGTCATATAGTGTTTCTATTTTTAGATTTCTTGAAGAACCTCCATACTGTTTTTGAAAGCATTTGTACCTTTCCACATTCTCTAAAACAGTACCCAAGGATCCCAATTTTTCTACATCTCTGCCAACATCTGTTATTTAAATTTTATTTGTATTTTTTGAGAGATACTGTCTTAACAAGTATGAGATGCTATCTCATTATAGTTTTGATTGAATTCCCTGAGGCTAATAATATTGAGCATCTTTCCATGTGTTTGTTAGCCATTTGCCTATCTTTTTTGGAGAAAGGCTATTCAAGTCCTTTACCCATTTTTGATCAGATTGATGTTATTAAGTTTTAAAATTTACTTATGTATTTTGGATATTAACTCCTTATCCATTATATGGTTTGCAAATATTTTCTTCCATTCATAGTTTTTGTCTTCACTCTGTTTCTTTTTCTGTGCAACGTTGTCTTTTAAAAAGATGCTGCAGCTTGTTTGTACAATCATTGCTTTTCCTATTGAACATGGGTTAAGTCTTTTTTTTTTTTTTTTTTTTTTT
>NW_026013264.1:0-2599 GCF_001458135.2 Marmota marmota marmota | reverse complement strand
TTTAATATTTATTTTTTAGTTTTCGGCGGACACAACATCTTTGTTTGTATGTGGTGCTGAGGATCGAACCCGGGCCGCACGCACACCAGGCGAGCGCACTACCGCTTGAGCCACATCCCCAGCACCCCATTTTTTTTTTAAGTTCCATTGTTTAGTTAAAGATTTTCTGTCTGATTCATGTATCCATTGTTGAATGTGTGGTATTAATGTCCCATACTATTGTTGTATTGCAGTCTCTCCCTTCAGATCATTTAATATTTATTTTATAAATGTAGGTGCTCTGATCTTGGGTGTACTTATATTTATAATTGTTATATTCTCTTGGTAAGTTACCCTTCATCATTATAAAATGACCTTTTCCCATCTTGCCCCAGTTTTTGTTATTTGTTTGTTTGGTTTTGGTGCTGGGGATTGAACTCAGGGTCACTCAATCACTGAGCCACATCCCCAGTCCTATTTTGTATTTTATTTAGAGTTAGGATCTCACTGAGCTGCTTAGTTCCTAGCTTTTTCTGAGAATTCCTTGAGCTTGTGATCCTCCTACATCAGCCTCCCTAGCCCCTGGGATTACAGGTGTGCATCACTGCACCAGGCTTGCCCCAGCTTTAACTTAAAACTTTCTTTTATTTCCTGCCATTCAAAAATAAAATTTCCTTCTTATTTGTGTTCATTGAAAGGGATATGACTTTATTTCTGTGAGTACTTCTTCAACTTTTCTATTATTTTTAGTACCAGTTATCTGGTTTCTAAAGCTCCCTCTCTCTTCACTCCCAGCCCCCAGTTTTACCTGTTCTCGAAGAAGGTTAGTGGTAGAAGGGGAGGCTATCAGCTAAAGTTTTCTACAAGTCTCATTGCCTGGTCTGCCTATTAGACCTTTATCTAACCAGTCTACTTTTCCATTGCTGTTGTAGTCAAATATGGTGTGATGGTATGCTCAGCATTCATATTCAATATGATTGGTATAGGGTACGTGCAAATTGTGGAATATAAAATGGGGTTCCAGCTAGTCAGAGAGGAAAAATTAGGAGTAAAATGAGATATGCCTGGATATATTATGGCACCTACAGCCATAAATCAATCAGATTGATTATTAAAGTTAAGAAGACTGGGTTCTAAAACTTGTTATTCAGATTTCTTGTTGGTGAGAGAACTTTGTTTAATGTACAGAAAGATAAATTTAGTTTGTTCTGATAAAGACTTTGAAGTTGCATTCCAGGGAAACCTAAATATGCATGAGAATACAAGGATTCTGTAATCTACTTATTTCATCAACCAACCATAGTGTTAGTACTATTATGAATTTTATATATGAAGTCCCATGGAAATTTTTGTTTGAAGAGAGAAAAATTATATGTTTAAGGCCTATTGTTTGGTCCATTGGAACTCCCACTGTTTTACTGTTGGTAAAATTTATATCAATATTTATTATTAAAAAAATGGATCAGAGGTTAAACCCAGAGCCCAGTTTTGAGTGAGCTATCCTCTACAGTGAAGTTACTAGTGAATAATGTTGGCTTTGAAAAATACTAGAAGGGATAATCATAGATAGAAGTAGGTAACATAATTAGTTACACAGTTTGTGGGGTATATATTGAAATATTCTGATTGTACATTTCTCATTATTATATATATTAGATTTCTCTAACTAAGGAGTAACATCCTTAGAAGAGATCTTTTTTTGGAAAAAATAATATTTCCTCAGAACAGTGAAATGTGTTTGAAAATGTGGTTAAATTTTATATAGAACAAAGGCCACAAGGTCACACAGTTTACTTAATAAAACTGTTTCTGTATTAATTGGTGTGGAGGATCTCAATCTTGACATATTGGAGCCCAGTTGCATCTTAAAAAGTTAGAAGGAAATTGTCTATGTGTTCCACATTCTCTATGTCTATAGGTTCCACATTTATGGATTCAACCACATGAAGATTAAAAAAAATTCTTTTGAAAAAAAATTGCTTCTTACTGAACATATAGAATTTTCTTCATTCCCTAGACAATACTGTATAAAAACATTCACAAAACATTTGTATTATATTAAGTATTATAATGAATGTAGAAATAATATATGATATGCAGGAGGATGTTCATTGGGCACATACAAACACAAGGGGCTTGGCATCTGCAGATTTTGGTATCCATGGGGAGGAGATGTCCTGGAATCAATCCCCTATGGATATCACGGAGAAACTGATTATATTGGAGACATAAGATATGATGTTACCTAAAGAGCAATAATACATATAAACAAAGAAAAAGAGAAAAAGACCGAACTGGCGATATATTTGCTACATATATCATAGATAAAGGATAAGTTTCATATAAACAAGTAATGAAAATAAACACTCAGTGAAAATACAGGCAAAGAATATGAGCAGACTTGCAGCTTTTCATATTATAAAAAATAGTAGCAACAATAAAATGAAAACTTTAAGTTTCACAACAAGTAGGATATTCTTTTACCCATTTCCTTTATTTGAGTCACAGTATTTACCAGTGTATTTCAGTGTACAAACCAGATAACCAACACAGCCTATTCCAAAATTAGCCATTAGTCATTTCTGATTTTCTAAATACTATTCTTTCATTAATTTATAGT
>NW_026013263.1:0-11594 GCF_001458135.2 Marmota marmota marmota | reverse complement strand
ATTGTAACATCTAGGTTTAGGGTTAGGGTTAAGTTTATAGCTAGGTTTATCATTAGGGTTAGGGTTATGTTTAGGGTAATGGATAGAGTTAGAACTAGGGTTTTGCCTTTGTTATGGTTAGGATTAGGACTTGGGTTAGGTTTAGGGTGAGGTCTAGTGTTATATTTGGGTAAGGGTTAGTGTTTGAGTTAGGGTTAGGTTTAAGGAAAGGAATAGTGTTAGTTTTAGTTCTAGGGTTAGGGTTAGGGTTACACTTAGAGCTAGGTTTTGTGTGAGGTTTAGGGCTAATGTAAGGCTATATGTAATGTAAGAACTAGAGTTAGGCTTATGGCTAGGCCTAGTGTGAGGGTTATGGGTAGATTTTGGGCTAGCATAAAGTTTAGAGCTAGGATACGTGTTATAGGAAAGGACAGTGTTTGGGTTAGGGTTATGGCCAGAATTAGGACTAGGTTTAGGTCTAGAGGTAGAGGTAGTGTTTGGGCTAGGATAAGGGTTATTGTGAGCGCTAAGGCTAGGGCAATTGCTAGAGTTATGGCTAGATTTAGGATTATGTTTTCGTCTAGGTCGAGTGTTAGGGTTAGGGTCAGGTATAAGTTTTTCCATAAGGCTAGTGTTAGGGTTCAGTTTAGAGTTAGGGTCATGTTTAATCCTAGGGTTAGAGTTAGGGTCATAATAAGGGTCAGGGTTAGGGTTAGGATTTGAGTTAGGTTTAGAGCTAGAATGAGAGCTAGGGTTAGGACTAGTAATAGAGTTATAGTTTGGTTAGGCTAAAGATTAGGTGTAGGACTAGGGTATCATTAGGGTGAGGGTTTGGCTTAGGGTAAGGGATAGGTTTAGAGCTAGGGTAATGGCTAGTGTTGGGGTTAGGTATAAGTCTAGGTTAAGGTTAGGGATAGGTTTAAAGCTAGGTTTAAGTCTCAGATTAGAGCTAGGTTTTCTGTTAGCACAAGGCTATGGCTAATGTAAGAACTGGTGTTACGATTAGGGCTAGTTTTAGGGTTAGGGTTAGGGCTAGGTCTAGTGTTCGAGTTAAGTCTAGTGTTAGTTAGTTAAGTAAGTTAGGGTTATTGTTAGGGTCTGAGTCAGGATCAGGATAAGTTCTAGAGTTATGGTTAGGACTCAAATTAGGACTAGGGTTAAGGCTAGGTATAAGCTTAGGTTTTCTTTTAGATTAAGGATTAGCATTAAGCCTATGACTCAGTTTTGGTTGAGTGCTAGGATTAGGGTTAAGGCTAGTTTTCCAGTTAGCATTAGGGATAGGGCTAGTGTTAGGGTGAGGTTTAGGATTAGGTTTAGGGTTCTATTTAGGGTTAGGGTTAGGTCTAGATTTAGGGCTAAGGCAAAATTAGGAATTGGGTTGGGGCTAGGTTTTGGTATAGGGTTTTTGTTATGGTAAGGGATAGATTTCAAACTAGGGTTGGTGCAAGGGTGAGAGTTAGGGTTAGGTTTAGGATTAAATTTGTGCTAATATTAGTGTTGGTTTAGTGTTAGGGCTAGGCCTACGTTTAGGGCTCGGGTTAAAGTTAGGATTAGTGTAAGGTATGATGTTATAAGGTAAGGTTATGATGTTATAGCTAGGTTTAGGGCGAGGGTCAAAGTAGTGTTAGGGCTAGGGTTAGGGTTAGGGTTAGGATGAAGGATAGGTTTAGGGCTAGGATTAGGGCTAGCTTTATGTCTAGGATTAGGGTTAGGTTTTGTGTTTGGGTTAGGGTGAGAATTAGTGCTAGGGCTAATGTTAGGTGTAGGTTTATGGTTCGGGTTAGTTTTAGGGTTAGGTTTATGGCTAGTTCTAGTGTAAGATTTAGGTTGATTGTTAGGGTCAAGTTTCGAGGTAGGGTTATTATTATGGTCACTGTCATGATTAAGGTTTGAGTTAGGTTAAGGTTTAGGATCAGGACTTTCATTAGCATTGGGGTTAGAGTTAAGTTTAGGGTAAAGTTTATGGTTAGGTTTAGGGTTCAGGTTAGATTTAGGGTAATGGATAAAATTAAGGTTAGAGATAGGGTTATGATTATCCTAGAGTTAGGGTTATGTTTAGTGTAATGGATAGGGTTATAGCTAGGGTTAGGGCTAGGTTTGGGGATGGTTACCATTAGGATTAGGGCTAGGATTAGGGGTAGAGTTTGGGCTAGGGTTTTTTGGGGGGAAGTATTAGGGTTTAAGCTAGAGTTAGGGCGAGGGTAAGTTTTGGGTTAGGTTCAGCATTATGTCTGGGGAAAGGATTATGGTAGGTTTAGGTTTAGGTTTAGGGTTAGGGTTACGTTTATCATTGGGGTTAGGATAGGGTTAGGGTAATGGATATGGTTAGATGTAAGTTTAGGTTTAGGTTTAGGGTTAGATTTTATTTTAGGGTTAATTTTAAGGCATGGTTAGGTTTAGGTTTCGGGTATGGGTTAGGGTTTGAGAGACGGTTAGGGCTATGGCTACTGTTAAGTTTAGGGTTAGGTCTAGGATGAGTTTTCTGGTTAGGGTTAGGTTTAGGGTTCGGGTTATGGCTAGGTTTATCAATAGGGTTATTGATAGGGTTAGGGTAATGTGTATGTTCAGAGCTAGGTTTAGGGATAGGGTTAAGTTTAGGGTTAGGGATAGAGTTAGGGTTAGATTTAGGGATAAGTTTAAGTTTATATTTAGGGCAAGATAGGCATTGAGTTAAGTTTAGGACTAATGCTACAGTTAGGGTTAGGATTAGGGCTAGGTTAGGGTTAGGGTTACACATAGGGCTAGGTTTAGGCTTAGGATTAAGTCTAGGTTTTGTGTTGGGTTAAGGTGTAGGGTTATTGTTATGCATAATATAAGAGATAGGATTATGATTAGGGCTAGTTGTAAGGTTAGGATTATGGCTAGGTATAGTATTAGGTTTAGGTTTTTGGTTAGGGTCAGGCTTAGAGATAGCTTAGTGTTAAATGCAGGGTCTGAGTTCAGGTTAGAGTTAGGGTTAAGGTTAAAGCCAGAATTAAAACTAGGTTTATGTCTAGTGGTAGAATTAGTCTTTGCATTAGGTTAAGCATTATTGTTGGGGCTAGGGCTAGGTTTTGTTTTAGTCTAGGGCTAGAGATAAGGCTAGATTTAGGATTAGGTTTAGGTCTAGGGCTAGTGGTAGAATCAGGTTTAGTATAAGGTTACTGGAAGGGCTAGTGTTAGGGTTTGGTCTAGTGTTAGGGTCAGGTTTAGACCTAGGTTTAGTGTTATGGTCAGAATAAGGGTCAGAGTTAGGTTTAGGGTTAGGGATAGGTTAGAGCTAAAATGAGGACTAAATTTAGGACTATTAATAGGGTTAGGAAAACGATTAGCCTAAGGATTAGGGATAGGTCTAGGGTTACCATTAGGGTTAGGGTTTTTTCTTAGGCTTAGGGATAGAGTTAAAGCTAGTGTTAGGGTTAGGGCTAGAGTTAGTGTTAAAGCTAGATTTAGGGCTCCAATTAGGGCTAGATTTTGTGTTAGTGTTACAGCTTGAAATAGGGCAATGAGTAATGTAAGAATCAGGGTTACAATTAAGGTTAGCTTTAGGACTAGTGTTAGGGGTAGTTCTCTTGTTAGGGTTAGGTTTAAGTTTAGGATGAATTTAGAGCTTGATTATTGTTAGGATAGGAGTCAGGGGCAGGGTTAGTTTTAGGGTTAGGTTTAGGAATCAAATTAGGGCTAGGTTTACTGTTAGGGTTTGTTGTAAGGTTAGAGTGGTGTTTTAGACCTAGGGTAAGTGTTAAGGTATAAGTCAGGGTCAGGGTTAGTTTTAAGTTTAGGGATAGGACTCGAATTAGGGCTAGGATTAGTTCTAGGTGTAATTCTGGGTTTGGTTTAAGTTAAGGTTTAGGGTTTGTCTATTGTTCAGTTTTGTTTTATCCCAGGGTTAGTATTACCCCTAGTATTATGATTAGCATTTGGACTAGGTCTAGTGTTAGAATTAGGTATGGCTATGGTTAGGAATACATTTAGAGTTAGGGTTAGGTCTAGGATTAGGCTAGGGATAAGGATAAGGCAAGGGTTAGTGCTAGGGTTAGGTTATGGTCAGAGATTGGGTTAGAACTAGGAATAGGGCTAGTGTGAGAGTTAGAGTTTGTCTTAGGGCTAGGGTTAGGGTTAGAGTTTCGGCTAGGGTTTGTTTAGTGTAAGAGTTAGAGTTTGAGCTAGAGTTAGGGCTAGGGCTAAGTTGAGGGCTAGGTTCAGCATTAGGCCTAGGATAGGATTATGGTAAGTTTAGGGTTTGGGTTAGGGTTAGGGCTATTATTATTATTAAGGTTAGGATAAGGTTTAGGGTAATGGATATGGTTAGATGTAAGTTTAGGATTAGGTTTAGTGTTAGATTTTGTTTTAGGGTTAAGGTTAAGGCATGGTAAGGTTTAGGTTTCTGGTACAGGTTAGGGTTTGAGCTAGGGTTAGGGCTATGTGAAGTGTTAGGTTTAGGTTTAGGTCTAGGGTTAGTTTTCCAGTTAGGGTTAAGGTAAGTGTTAGGGAAATGTGTATGTTCAGAGCTAGGTTTAGGGATAGGGTTAAGTTTATGGTTAGGGATAGAGTTAGGGTTAGAGGTAGGGATAAGTCTAAGTTTATATTTAGGGTAAGGGTTAGGCATTGAGTAAAATTTAAACTGAGGCAAGAGTTATGGTTAAAATTAGGGCAAGGGTTAGGGTTAGAGTTACTCTTAGGCCTGGGTTTAAGCCTAGGATTCGCTCTAGGTTTTGTGTTAGGTTAAAGTGTAGGATTAGGATTATGGGTAATGTAAGAGCCAGGAGTATGATTAGGGAGAGTTGTAGATTTAGGTTATGGCTAGGTCTAGTGTTAGGTTTAGTTTTTTGGTTAGGGTCAGGTTTAGAGTTAGCTTAGTGTTAAATGCAGGGTCTGTGTTCAGGTTAGTGTTAGGGTTAAGGTTAAAGCCAGAATTAGGACTAGGTTTATGTCAAGGGTAGGGTTAGTTTTTGTGTTAGGTTAAGGGTTATTGTTAGGGCTAGGGCTAGGTTTTTGTTTAGGTGTAGGGCTAGTTTTAAGGGTAGTTTTAGTATTAGGCTTAGGTCTAGGGCTAATGGTAGAGTCTGGTTTAATATAAGTTTACTGGTAGTGCTAGTGTTAAGTTTTGATCTAGGGTTAGAGTCAGGTTTAGAACTAGGGTTAGTGTTATGGTCAGAATAAGGATCAATGTTAGGGTTAGGGTTAGGAATAGGTTAGAGCTAAAATGAGGACAAGGTTTAGGATTATTAATGGGGTTAGGATATTGATTAGCCTAAGGATTAGGAATATGTCTAAGGTTACGATTCGGGTTAGGGTTTTGCTTAGGTTTAGCGATAGAGTTTGAGCTAGTGTTACGTGTAGGGTTAGGATTAGGGTTAGTGTTAAAGCTAGGTTTAGGGTGCAGATTATGGCTAGATTTTGTGTTCGCATCAGGTCTACGGTTAGGGCAACAAATAATGTAAGAATCAGTATTACAATTAGAGTTATATTTAAGGTTAGTGTTTAAGATTAGTGTTTATGTTTAGGTTTAAGGTTAGGATAAATTTGGAGCTAGGGTTATTGTTGGGATAGGATCCAGGAACAGGGTTATTTTTAGGGTTAGGACTCCAATTAGGGCTAGGTTTAATGTTAGTGTTTGGTTTAAGGTTACAGTGGTGTTTTAGAGCTAGGGTGAGTGTTAGGGTATATGTCAGGGTCAGGGTTAGTTTTAAGGTTAGTGTTAGGATTCGAATTAGGCCTAGGATTTGTTCCAGGTGTACTTTAGGTTTTGTTTTAAGTTAAGGTTTAGAGGTAGGTTTATTGTTCGGTTTTGTTTTAGTCCCATGTTAGGGTTAGCACTAGTTTTATGATGAGTATTAGGGTTAAGTCTAGTGTTAGTGTTAGGCTTGGGCTTATGTTTAGGGTTATATTTAGAGTTAGGCTTATATCTAGGGTTAGGCTAGGACTAAGGATAGGGCAAGGGTTAGAACTAGGGTTAAGGCTAGGTTTAGAGTTATGGTAAGAAATAGTGTTAGAACTAGGCATAGGACTAATGTGAGAGTTAGAGGTTGTCTTAGGGCAAGGATTAGGTTTAGGGTTTGTATAAGGGTTAGATTAAGGTCAGGATTAGGGATAGGGTTAGTGTTCAGTTTAGGCCTAGTGATAGGGTTATGGTTAGGGTTTTGATTTATGCTAGGTTTAAGGCTAGGATGAGGGCTATGTTTTTTTTTTAGGGTTAGTCTATGTTTAGGGCTAGGGCTAATATCAGGTCTAGGGTTATGGTTAAACATAATTTTAGGGTTAGATTTAGGTCTACATCTAGTGTAAGGGTTAGGCTTAGGGTAAGGTTCAGGTTTAGAGCTTGGGGAATTTTTAAGGTTAGGGTCTAGCTTAAGGTTTGGTTTAAGTTAGGATTTAGGTTTAGGGCTCGAATTATCATTAGGGTTAGATTTGGGGTAATGATAGTGTTTGGTTTAGGATTCAGGTTAGGTTTAGGGTAATTTATAGGGTAAGTATTAGCAATAGGGTTAGGGTTAGGCTTAGGGTTAGCATTAGGGTAATGGTTAGGGTTATGGTAGTGGGTCGGATTTGAGCTTAGTTTAGAACTAGAATTAAGGTTAGGAGTAAGTCTTGAGTTATGGTTAGGGTTATGGTTAGAACTAGGGTTAGGTTTAGGGTTATGTTTAGTGTAAGGGTTAGATTTGAGCTATGGTCATGGCTAGGGAGAGGGTTAGTTTTAGGGTTAGGTCTAGGGATAAGATTATGCTATTGTTAGTATTAGGGTTAGGGTTAGGGTTAGGGTTATCATTAAGTTTAGGTTTAGGGTTAGGGTAATGTATAGTTTTAGATATAGGGTTAGGTTAGGGTTAGATTTTGGTTTAGATTTAGGATTAGGCCTATGATTGTTTAGGTTTCTGGTTAGGTTATGGCTTGAGTTACATTTAGTGCTATGACAAGTGTTAAATTTAGGATTATGTCTAGGGTCAGTTTTCTGGTTAGTGTTAGGTTTAGAGTTAGGGTTTAGGCGAGGATTATCAATAAGTTTAGGGTTGGGGTAATAGGTAGGTTTAGGGCAAAGGTTGAGTTTAGGATTAGGGCTAGGGTTAGGGTTAGAGTTTGTGATAAGTCTAGGTTTATGTTTAGGGTAATGTTTAATATTTGAGCTAGGGTTAGCACTAAGGTGAGGACTAGGTTTATGTTAGGCCTTGGGTTAGGTGAGGGCTAGGGTTATGGTTAGTGTTATGCTTAGGGCTAGATTTAGTCCTTGGATTAGTTCTGTGTTTAGTGTTAGATTTAGGCCTAGGGTTAGGGCTATGGGTAATGTAAGAGCCAGAGTTATGATTAGGTCTTGTTATACTGTTAGAGTTATGCATGTGTCTAGAATTAGGTTTCAGTTTTGATTAGGGTCAGTTTAAGAGGTATGTTTAGTGTTAAAGGCAGGGTCAGTGTTCTGGTTACAGTTAAAGTTCAGTTTAAAGCCAGATTTAGGACTAGGTTTTGGTCTAGGGGTGGGGTTAGTGTTTGGGTTAGGTTAAGGGTTATTGTTAGGGCTATGGCTAGATTTTTCTTTATGTCTAGAGCTAGAGTTAAGGCTAGATTTAGAATTAGGTTTAGATTTAGGGCTAATGGTAGGGTTTGGTTTAGGTATAAGGTTACCAGTAAGGCTAGTGTTAGAGTTTGGTTTAGCGTTAGGGTCAGGTTTAGACCTTGGGCTTGTGTTATGGTCAGAATGAGGGTCAGGGTTAGGTTAGGGTTTGGGATAGGGTTAGAACTAGAATGAGATCTAGGGTTAGGACTATTAATAGGGTTATTATTTGGTTAGCCTAAGGATTAGGGATAGGTCTAGTGTTACCATAAGGGATAGGGTTTTGCTTAGGTTAAGGGATACGGTTAGAGATAGGTTTAGGGCTATGGTTAGTGTTATGTTTAGGTTTAAAGCTAGGTTTAGGGCTCAGATTAGGGCTAGTTCTTGTGTGAGGTTTAAGGCTAGGTTTAGGGCAATGACTAATATAAGAACCAGGGTTACAATTAGGGTTCATTTTAAGGTTAGGGTTAGGGGTAGGTCAAGTGTTAGGGTTAGGATTAATGTTAGATTGATATTTATAGCTAGAGTTAGTGTTAGAATATGAGTCAGGTCAGGAATAGTTTTAGGGTTAGGGTTAGGACCTGAATTAGGGCTAGGGTTACTGTTATGGTTTGGTTTAAGTTTAGGGTGCTGTTTAGAGCTAGGGTGAGTGTTAGGATATGAGACAGGGTCAGGGTTATTTTGAAGGTTAGCATTAGGTCTTGAATTAGGGCTAGGGTTAGTTCTAGGTGTAGTGCTAGTGTTTGGTTTAAGTTAAGGTTTAGTGTTAGGCCTGTTGTTCTGTTTTGTATTAGTGCTATCTTTAGGGTTAGGGCTAGTTTTATATTTAGCTTTAGGGTTAGGGCTAGGGTTAAGGTTTGTGTTAGGATTAATGCTAGGTTTAACGCTAGGATTAGGGCTGGGTTTTGTGTTAGGGTTAGGGCAAAAATTAGGGCTAGGGCTAATATCAGGTCTAAGTTTACACTTAGGGATAGTCCTAGGGTTAGGTTTATGGCTATGTCAAATTTAAGTGTTACGTTTAGGGAAAGGGTCAGGTTTAGAGCTAGGGGTATTATTAGGGTCACGGTCAGGCTTTGGGTTTGGGTTAGTTATGGATTAGGTTTAGGCTCAAATTAGCATTAAGGTTAGAATTAGGGTATAGGTAATGGATAGGGTTAGGTTTAGGTTTCAGGTTAGGTTTAGGGTAATGGATATGGTTTTGGTTTGTGATAGTTTTAGGGTTAGGCCCAGGGTTAGCTTTAGCATTATGATTATTTTTAGGGTAATTTATGCATTTATACCTATGGTTAGGGCTAGGGTTAATTTAGGATTAGGGCTAGAGTTAGGTTAGGTCAGGGTGAGGGTGAGGGTTAGAGTCAGTATTAGGTTTCGGGTATGGTTTAGGGTTTGAGCTAGGTTTAGTGCTAGGACTAAGGTTTATTTGGGGTTTGGTCTAGGGTTATGTTCATGGTTATGCTAAGGTTATTGTTAGGGTTAGGTCTAGGGTTATCATTAGATTTAGGGTAATAGGTTTAGATGTCAGGATAGAGTTAGGGTTAAGGTTAGGTTAGCAGTAGTGTTAGGTTCAGGGATAGGGTTAGGTTTTTAGCTAGCTTAGGATTAGGATTAGGGTTAGGTTCACTGTTAGTTCTATGGTTAGGTTTATTTATAGGGTTAGGGTAGGTTTATTTTTAGATCTAGTGTTATCATTAGGGTTAAGTTTAGGGCTAGCTAATGGGTAGAGTTCTAGCTAGGGTTAGGGCTAGGGTTAGGGTTAAGGTTAGGCCTTTGGTTAGTTTTGGGGTTAGGTTATTTTTAAGGGTTAGGGATTGAGCTAGTATTAGGGCTAGGGCAAGGGTTAGGGTTACAGTCAGGGCTCTAGGATTAGTGTTAGGATTAGGGCTATGGCTAGCATTAGGTTTTAGGTTATGGTAACGGTAATTGCTAGAGTTAGAGCGAGGGTTTGGGCTATAGCTATGGTTAGGATTATGGCTAGGGTTAGGGTGAGGTTTTGGGTTTGGTTTAGGGTTATGTTTAGGATAACGTTAAGGGCTAGGATGAGGGTTAGGATTAGGGTTAGGGCTAGGTACAGGGTTAGTGTTATGCTTAGTGTGAGATTTAGGGCTACAATTAAAACTAGGTTTTGTGTGAAGTTTAGGGCTTGTGTTAGGTGTATTAGGGTTCAGATTATGTGTAGGTTAATTGATAGGGTTAGAGTTACTGGAAGACTTAGGTTTAGGCCTAGGATGAGCATTAGAATAAGTGTTATGTTTAGGGTAATGGATAGGGTTAGAAGTAGGGTTAGGGCTAGGGTTATGGTTAGTATTAGGACTACAGGTAGGTTTAGGGTTAGGGTTTGGCCTAGGGATAGCTTTAGGTTTAGGTTTAGTGTACGGTTTAGGGTTTGAACTAGGGTTAGCACTAGGGCAAATGTTAGGTTTAGGGTTATGTCAAGGTTATAGTTACAGTTAGGTTCAAGGTTAGTGTTAGAATTAGGGCTAGGGTTATAATTAGTTTTAGGGTATTGGATAGGGTTTGATGTCAGGTTAGGGTTAAGGTTATGATTAGGTTTTGTTTTAAGGTTAGTGTTAGGGATAGTTGTAGTGTTAGGCTTAGGGTAATGATTAGGGTTTGAGCTAGGGTTATGTCCATGGCAAAGTTTAGGTTTATGGCTATGTCTAGGGTTAGAGTTAGGGTACATTTAGGTTTAGGGCTAGGGTTATCATCAGTATTAGCGTTAGGGTGAGGGTAATGGGTACGGTTAGAGCTAGGGTTATGAATAAGGTTAAGGTTAGGATTAGGGCTAGGGTTAATGTTAGGGTTATGTTAGGTTTAAGAGTTAGGGATTGAGCTAGGATTTGCACTAGGATGAGGTTAAGGGATAGAGTCAGGATAAGGGTTAGGGCTGTGGTTAGCATTAGGGTGAGGATTATGGTTAGGGAAATGGATAGAGTTAGAAGTAGGGTTTGGCTTACGGTTATGGCTACTTTTAGCATTAATGATATGGATAGGTCTAGTTTAGGGTTAGGTTTTTGGTTAGGAAAATGTTTTGAGCTGGAGATTGTGTTAGGGTTAGGGTTGGGTTTATGATTAGGTCCAGCATTAGGACTAGGGTTAGGTCTATGGGTAGGGTTCATGTTTGGGTTAGGTTAAGGGTTATAGTTAGGGTTAGGGCTAGGTTTTTGTTTAGGGCTAGGGCTAGATTTACTGCTAGGTGAAGGATTAGGTGTAGGTCTAGGTCTAGTGTTTGGGTTAGGTATACGTATAGGGTTAACGGTAGTGTCAATGTTACGGGTCTGGTTAGGTATAGGGTCAGGTCTAAACATACCGTTAGTGTTAGTGTCAGAATAAGGGTCAAGGTTAGTGTTAGAATTTGGGATAGGGATAGGGCTAGATTGAGGGCTAGTGCTAAGACTAGTAATAGAATTAGGGTTTGAGCTAGCCTAAGGATTAGGGCTAGGGTAGCTTTAGTGTTAGAGTTTGGCTTAGGGTAAAGGAAAGGGTTAGCACTAGGGTAAGGGCTAGGCTTAGGGTAAGGGTTAGAGTTAGGGCTAGATTTAGATTTAAAACTAGCATTAGGGCTTGGATTAGGACTAGGTTAACCTAAACCTAACCCTAAACCTAAACCTAACACTAACCCTTGCCTTAACCCTAGGCCTAACCCTAACACTAATCCTAGTCCTAAATTAGCCCTATCCCTAACACTAACCCTAGCCCTAAGACTAACTCTAACTCTCACACTAGCCCTATACCTAGTTCTAACCCTATCCCTTAACATCACTATACACCTAGCCCTAAACGTAGCCCTACCCTAGCCCTATACTTAGCCCTATCTCAAAACCTAGAACTCAACTGAACTCTAAATTTAACCCTAACCCTAAGACTAAATCTAACCATAACTCTACTCTTGTCACTAATCCTTAACCTAAGCCTAAATCTCACACTTACACTAGCCCTAACCCTAAGACTAATCTTAAAACTAGCCCTAACTCTACCCCTAGCCCTAAAACAAAACTGAGGCATAGCCCTAACTTTAACCCTTATCCTAAACCAAACCCTAACCCTACACCTAGCCCTAACCCTATCACTAATTATAGTCTAACACTAACCT
>NW_026013262.1:0-2599 GCF_001458135.2 Marmota marmota marmota | reverse complement strand
ATATAAAAGTCTGGGGATGGAGTTCTGTGGTAAAGCTCCCCTGGGTTCAATCCCCAGTCCTGAAAATAATGATAATGAAGATGATGATGATGATGTTAAAATAATAATGAGATACCCTAACGATGGGACCCACGGCTCATCACAGAATTTATGTTTTCTATATGTCATATATACATAGCTTGAAGGTAATTTTATACAATAGTTTTAGTGTGTGTGTGTTTGTTGTGACCATGACCATCACATGGGGTCAAGTGCGGAATTTTCCTCTTGTGACATCATCTTGGTGCTCAATGATTTGGATATTGAATTTTCAGATTAAGGATGCTTGGCCTGTAGTAGCAAATACTCCTGTAACAACTACCTGATGCCAGACCCTCTTCATGGTACTCTTCACATATTTTACCTTTTTTGTCCTGTCAACAATGCTAGGAGATCAGTACTATTATTATGGACATTTTACACAGGAGTACACACAGGTATGGAAAACTAAGGTGACTGTGTGGGACATGCCACATGTGTGGAACACACCATGTTAAGAGGTAGAACTGAGATTAAGGCCAGAAAGTCTGGCTCCAGAGCCTATGCTCATAACACATCCCAACAAACCACATCACTCAATATTACTTGAACTTGGAGAGGCTAGTCTAACTTGTGTTCCCATTACATACATGTAATACATAGTATATAAATTTTTATTCATGCATTATAATCACACCTAATAATTATATCATTGTGGTATATTCATATCTGCACATAGAATTCTTGGATCATCTCACCTTTCTCTCTCTTCTTCTCCCTCCCACAGAACCTGTTGCTGTACTTTATTGATCTCCCTTCTATTTTCATGAGACCTCTCTTTACCCCTTTCTTCTCTCTAGTTTCCAAGTGAGAGAACACAATGACCCTTGACTCTGAGTTGGCCTATTGATCTTAACATGATGTTGTCCAGTTTCATCCATTTTCCTGCAAATGACATAATTGCCCTAATAAACATTTTGTAAAATAACCAAGAGTTTTACTTTACCTAAAGCGTTGAATATCAGCATCAGATACTAGATTTTTAATAACAAGAAATCCATTTTCTTCATAAAATATTCTCTGTTCCAGGCTTAGCACATTATTATCCAAAGTATACCTACAGGAGAACTAGGTACCAAATAAGTCCAAATTTAATTACAACCTACCACTATGTACCAAGAATCCAAGAAATGTTCATACTCCTTAATCCAATACTTCTAATTGTAGGTCTTTAAGAAAATGATCTTAAAATGTTTGAAAAACTTCAGGTCCAAAACATTGGCAGGAACAGGAGTAGTTTCTCTATCCTTTGGTTCTTTGTACATGTTGTAATAATAATAATAATAAGATTGGCTTATTTTGGTTAGCAGAATATTCCCCAGTTCCATCAATTTAAAAATATACAGTAATGGAAGAAAAATTAACTCATCACATTATATCCACTCATGCTGAGTGCCATATCCAAGTAGGAATGATGCATGGCATTTTTGGTTGAAAGGTGACCCCAGCAAGCCATTGAGATGATAATGATTATGTTAAGATGTGCATTCAATTGGAGATAAGACCTCTACTGTCTGCCTAGGCCTGCTACTTTGGAGCTCTTGCAGGACTCCCAGAGAGTTCCCATTGGTTGGGGAAGTGCGATAGGAGGGAATTCCGGAGGAGGGATTTCCTGTTGGTATAGTGTGTCCCGAGAGAATGCTGAGTGCGTGGTTCACGGGAGAATTCCCAGGGAGCATGTGGAGTGTGCTGGTGGAGTTCAGAAATAAAGTTTGTTCCTGCTTCAGTGGCTCGTGATTTGTGCCCAGTCAGACTGCAGCATTTGGCGGCCCGTAAGGGGAATGACTGAAGCTTGGAGGTAAGTGAAATTGCTAACCCCTGAGGGAAGGCGAGAGAATGGGTGACCATTTCAAAAAACAATGTGTTCTGGTTTTGACTTATTTTGTTTTTGTTTCAAGCTGCCTATCCCTAGAACTTTCTTAGGCAAACTGGGAAAATGGTTGGCTCAAGGTTTGAAGTTGTTAGGCCCTGAGGAATAGAAAACTGATTCAACGATATTTTGTTCTGTTTTTGTTTCATTCTGTTTCAGTTTTGTTTTGTGTTATCTTATTGGATTGTGTTATCTTTATAGTAGATTAGAAATTAATAAAAAAACAAACCAAAAGAGTGTTAAGTAAATTGTTAGAGGTTCAGACCATGGAGAAAGACATTTTAGATCAAGCAAAAGAGAAGGTCTCTCGAGCTAGTCAGACAGAGGAAGAAAATTTAAAGGAAAAGGGGCTATTAGGGGAAAAGCTACAACAAGAGGCCGCTACAACACCGTTCTATCACCAGAGGGCATCATTCAACCAACAGGTCCACCTACAAAGACAGCTGAGTGGCCCTCAACCCCTGTAGTTGATAGATGGAATCCTGAGACAGGACCTCAAAGATTAGCATGCCCTGTACTTGAGCACGCAGGAGAGCAGCGAATTCACCGTGCTCTAGATTTCAAAACAGTGAAGAAGTTAAAGGAGTCTGTAACAACCTATGGTCCCCAAGCACCCTTCACTGTAAGCATGGTCGAATCCATTACCAACTT
>NW_026013261.1:0-2600 GCF_001458135.2 Marmota marmota marmota | reverse complement strand
TTAAAAAAAAAAAAAAAAAAAAAAAGATTTGGTCCTTCTGCCTATTAATGGCACTCTAATTTGTCCCATTTTTATTATCTATGTTCAATAGATATGTTCCATTTATTCTGTCTTTGATTTGCCTCCAAAATCAATAACTTGTTTACTATCTTAAGGATCTCATATGTTTCACAAGCTATTTGCTCCCGTATTTACTGCATTAGTTTTCCATTGCTGTGATAAAATACCTAAGATACACAACTTAAAGGAGGAAATGTTCATTTTGACTCCTGGTTTTAGAGGTTCAGTTGACTCCATTGTTTTTGGACAAGTGGTGAGGAAGAACTTCATGGCAGGGAATGTGTAGTAGAGCAAAGCTGCTCACCTCCCCAGCTGCCAGAAAGCGAAAGGAAAGAAGGAGGAGTCAGGGGTCCTATAACCTCCTTCCATTAGATCCCATCTCTAAAGATTCCACCACTTCCCAGAAGTGCCACAGGCTATCAACCAAGTCTTTTTTTTTTTTTTAAAAAAGATTCTCTCTGGGGGAAGAGAAGCAGGTTGTATGACAGCTTCTGATCTCTTCCCAAATGCACTGACTTCACTTTTTTTTTAAAAGAGAGAGAGAGAGAGAGAGAGAGAGAATTTTAATATTTATTTTTTAGTTCTCGGCGGACACATCTTTGTTTGTATGTGGTGCTGATGATCGAACCCGGGCCGCACGCATGCCAGGCGAGCGCGCTACCACTTGAGCCACATCCCCAGCCCTCAACCAAGTCTTTAGCATGTGCATCTTTGGGGGACATTTAAGATTCAAACCATAATACTACATTTCTTTTAATTTCTATAGCAAAAATTGAATATTCATAAATAATACATTAAAAACATTATAATGCTTATAATAGTGTAGACAGTATATATTTCCCCCAGATGTTTAAAGTAATTGGGAGAACAAATACAAAAATTAAATGTGCAATCAAAAGATCTCTGGGAATAAGAGGATCCTACACCTTTATGTAGTCTTGAATGACAAGTAGTATTTTCCAAAAATGGTCACAACTATATTTAGACCCACATGTCATTCTAGAATTGTGATACACATTTTATCAAAAAGGTGGAGTCTAATACCCTCTCTTTGAATATGGACTGTCACTAGTGACTGACTAGCTTCTAATAAATAGAATATGTGACTTTCAAGTCCAATTCATAGAGGTCCTGACACAAAATAACAACTCTGCTTTAAAGGAAAATAAGTAGTTTATTCTGAGCCAGATATGAGTAATCTTGGCCCAGTAATTGACCTGAAAGAGTATTCCAAAAAAAAAAAAAAAAGAAGAAGAAGTTGTAAGAATTTTTATAGACAGAGAACAAAGGCGATCATTAATCATAGTGAATATAGTGGTAGGGGCACTACATAGAGAAAGTGGGAAAAGTTTGATCATTGGACTGAGATCATATCTTATTGCATTCTTAGAAGATTGCTTAAGTCATGGGTATATTCTCTGTTAAGTTATGGATAGTTAAACAAGTCAAACATACATCCCAGAAAGTTTACCTAATAGTCACAAGAATGTTTGGTCAGAATCAAAAAAGTCAGGAGTAATACCTTGATTTTTTTAAAGGCCCAAAGTAGCCCTTACTTCATAAACCTCTCAGTGCTTGCCTGTCATCTTACCTCTTCCTGAGAAGTACTTGTTAAAGACTTTATTGTAATAAGCCAAGCTTCTTTGGAAATGCTTAATTTTACAAAGTACAATATACAACGTTTGCTTGGTTCTCTCTATTTGGGGAAGTTTGCCCTTTTAACCATGTCCCATTTACAAGCTAGAAGAATCCAAAACCTATCCCAGAGAGATTGACCACATGGAGAAGCCCATGTGGAAGCAACTGAGGCACTCAACCAACATCAGCATCAACTTCCAGTTGTGCAAATGAATAAACCTTTAGAGGATTCCAACTCTTAGCTATCACATTGCCGAAGGCTGCCTGGCTGGGCAAAATAGCCGGGGGGTGACGAACAACTTGTGTACGTTGATACAGCAGGAGTGGGAGCCGTTTATTGAAGGACAGGAGCAGTATTTATACATTCCACACAGCTTATCTAATTAACATAAACTAGATACAGCAGTCAACCAATAAGGAATCTCCACACTTAATGGCTCGCTGGAGTTACTTCACAAACCACTCCCTCTGGCAAAATGCCAGGCGCCATCCAGACTTGTTTACAGACTCTAACAATTCCCCCTTTTGTTTAATTTAAATAACGACCATAGTGGTTTTTACATAAACACCACAAATAATCTGCTACGAGCAGAAGGGGAGGATACAAAATGCCACAATACCAAGCCAATTGATGGCTCCATGCAAGAAGCCCTTGGAAAAATTATACCAGCAATGACACCATTAGCAAAGATACTGAGTTACAATTTGTTGTAGATTATAGTTTGTCGTCTCAGTCCAGGTAAAGCAGTGTCTCAATAGATTAACTCACAGTCCAGGTAAATCACAGTCCAGGTGAGTTCTGCAGGCAGCTAGCTTAAATCACAGTCCAGGTAAGTTCTGCAGGCAGCTAGCTTGATCCGAAGTCTCGTCCGGTTTTCAGCAACACTGGAAATTTTTCCACC
>NW_026013260.1:0-2600 GCF_001458135.2 Marmota marmota marmota | reverse complement strand
TTTTTGTCAATTTTCATTTCAGGGTTTTTGTCATGGCAGAAAAGATCATTTTCCTAATATGTTAATATGTGACATTTAATTATTTATTGTTAAACTGGAATATTTCACTAATTCTAAGATATGTGTTTTTCATGTGAAAATTATTAACTTTAATATATGACTTCTGAGAAATCATTATGTAGTACCTCAAATTTCAGGATTTTCTCTTTCTTTATGGTACATCAAATAATTTTATATCATGCAAAGTATGATACATAAGATATGATAAAATGTTTTGTGTTTAGGTCAGTTGTAGAGCACAATGCTGAGACCTAGCATTCAATCCTCGGCATCATAAAGTGATTTCTATATGTAATGATATATATATGTAAAAGCATTTACTATGGACATGATTTTTCCACTTGGAAAACAAATAAAATCAAACTGTAAATGCTCTCTTTAGAATATATTTTTCCATTGAAGTATACTGACAAACACAAACCTTAATATTCTATGCCAAATATGCCCATAGACTAAATGAATAGAATTCTGAAGGACAGGAGTTTATCTATTCATTATCTATATAAATATGATATATAAAATTTAAAAGGATGTATATTTGTAATTAATAGCTAAAATTTCACTTATGCTGCATATTTTATATCATTAATTTAAAATATGATATCATTAAATCATTCAATACAATGGAAATATAAAATATTTACAATGGTGATTTAGTGAAACCCCCCTTGATGAAATACATGCTTATTATTTGGGAGGTTTTGAGTTGGTTTCAATCCTAGCACACAGCAGCCCAACTTCACTTCATCTTTTGTCAACATTCAGACAAGGGATTTGTTGGTGTCTTTCAGAATAACTTCTATTCAATGACCTCTCCCCCATTTTCCATGCCCTTTCCATAGGCTTTTGTTTATTAAATAATAATAATAATAAACAAATTGCACAATTTAAGTTATATAAGTGGAAGGAATGCCTTAATATTTATTGTTTACTTTTATTATGATTGTCATACTCATTGGATTTTACTGTCTCTTTAAAATATATTTTCCAATTTTGCCACAAGTTAGAATCATATGGTTTTCAGTTAGCTTTTTCATCAAGAGCAGCAACAAGAGCAATGTAGCATCCTTTTCCCACATCCTTGCCAATATTTATTGTTGCTTGTATTCTTGATAATTTCCATTTGGACTGGAGTGAGATGAAATCTTAGAGTAGTTTTGATTTGCATTTCACTAATTGCTAGAAATGTTGCTCATTTTTTTCATAGAGTTGTTGATTGATTGCATTTCTACTTCTGTGAAGTGTCTGTTCAGTTCCTTAGCCCATTTATTGATTGGGTTATTTGATTTTTTTTGATGTTAAGTTTTTTGAGCTCTTTATATATCCTGGAGATTAGTACTCTATCTGAGATGCATTCTGTACAGATTTTCTCCCATTCTGTAGGCTCTCTTTTCACATTATTGATTTCTTTGCTGAGAAGAAGCTTTTTAGTTTGAATCCATCCCATGGGTTGATTCTTCTGGTGGTACTTCAAATTAGTGCAACCACTATGGAAAGCAGTATGGAGTTTCCTTAGAAATCTTGGGATGGGACCACCATTTGACCCTGCTAGCTCTTTTGTCATTTTATACACAAAGTACATAAAATCAGAATAGTACAGTAATGTAGCCACATCAATGTTTATAGCAGTTCAACTCACAATAGCTAAACTGTGGAACCAATATAGGTGCCCTTCAATAGATGAATGGATAAAGAAACCATGCTACATGAGCACAATGGAATGTTACTCAGTCTTAAAGAAGAATGAAGTTATGTCATTTGCTGGTAGATGGATGGAATTGGTGAATATCATGTTAAGTGAAGTAAGTCAATTCCGAAAACCAATGGCCGAATGTTCTCTGACATGCAAATGCTAATTCATAATATGAGTTGGAGAGGCTAGGGAAGAATAGAGGTACTTTGATTCAGGCATCTGGGTAAGAAAGGAGGGGAGGAGATATGGGGGTAGGAAGACTAGCATAAAGAATCAAACATTAATACCCATGTGCATATATGAGTATGTGACCAGGGTGACATACATCATGTACAACCAGAAGAATGAGAAGTTATACTCCATTTACATATGATGTGTGAAAATGCATTCTACTGTCACATATAGCTAATTAGAATATAAAAATAAATTTTAAAAAATTGATTATTAAAAATTTGAGTTAGTCCCTTTTAAAATGTAACAGTTTTTCATTCTTAGTTATAGCTAATACTTATATACATTTTTATGGTAAAATGTGGTGTTTTGATAGATGTATGTGTTGTGGGATAATTAAATCAAGCTAATTAATATAAAAAACAAGAACAATGTGGCAGAGGCATAGTTTATTTTAGCTCATGGTTTTAATCACGCTTTAGTGTAGTAGTTAGAAAACCCAAACAATGTAATTGACAACTTACAAATAGATTAAAAAATTGTTTTAAATATGCACAAATAATTGTTATATAGCTGAAAAAGAATGTCATGTGATTTATTATGAATGAAACTGGAGAACATTATGTTGAATTTAGTAAACCAGGCAAAGAATGACAAGCACCACTTTATCTCACTC
>NW_026013259.1:0-2600 GCF_001458135.2 Marmota marmota marmota | reverse complement strand
GAATTTGGGCTATGGCTAGGGCGAGAGTTATAATTAGTCTTAAAGCTATGGTTAGGATTAGGTTTAGGATTAGGGCTATGGTTAGTGTCAGGGTTAATCCTAAGGGTTAAGGCTATGGCTAGGGTTAGTGTTAGGGTTAGGGTTTGGGTTAGGTTTTGGGTAAGTGATGGGGTTATAACTAGGGTTAGGGCTAGTGAAAGGGTTAGAATTAGGGTTAGGTTATGATTAAGCCTAGGTTTTGTGCTAGAAAGAGAGCTAGTGTTTGTGTTAGGGTTACGGCTAGGATTAGGGCTAGGGCTAATGTCAGGTCTAGGGTTACAGTTAGGGATATGTTTGGGTTATATTTATGGTTATGTCTAGTGAAAGGGTTAGATTTAGGGTAAGGGTCAATTTACAGGTATGTGTATTATTAGGGTCAGTGTACAGCTTAAGGTTTGGTTTAAGTTAATGTTTAGGTTTAGGCTCAAATTAGCATTGGGGTTAGAGTTAGGGTTAGGGTAGTCAATAAACTTAGGTTTCATTTTCAGGTTAGTGATTGGGTTAGGGGTAAGCCTAGAGTTAGCATTAGGGTTAGGATTATGTTTAGGGTAATTGATAGAATTAGAGATATTGTTTGGGCTAGGGTTATCTTTAGGATTAGTGCTAGGGTTAGGGTAGTGTATATAATTAGAGCTATGGTTAGGGATATGGTTAAGGTTAAAATTATGGCTAGTGTTCGGTTAGGGTTTGGGATAGAGCTAGGGTTATGTTAAGGGTAAATGGTAGGCTATGAGCTAGGGTTAGGTCTAAAGCGAGGCTTAGGGTTAGGGTTAGGGCTAGGGTTAGGTTTAGGGTTACACTTAGGGCTATGTTCAGGCCTAGGATTAGGGCTAGATTTTTGTGTTAGTTTAGGCTTACAGTTAGAGCAATGGGTAATGTAAGAGCTAGGATTATGATTAGGGCTAGTTTTAGGGTTAGGGTTATGGCTAGGTCTCGTGTTTAAGTTTAGATTTAGGTCTAGAACTAGTAGTGTTAGGTTTAGGTTTAAGTATAGGATTACCAGTTTAGGTTTAAGTATAGGATTAGGGTTTTATTTCGGGTTAGTGTCAGGTTTATACTTACAGTTAGTGTTAGGATCAGAATAAGTGTAAGGGTTAGGGATTGGGTTTGAATTTTGGTTAGAGATAGAACGAAGGTTAGAGTTAGGACTAGTAATAGGATTAGGTTTTGGGTTTGGCTATGAATTAGGGTCATGACTGGGGTTAGCATTAGGTTTAATGTTTAGCTTAAGGTAATGGATAGTGTAAGAGCTAGGATTAGAGCTAGGGTTAGTGTATGGATTAGGGCTAGTTTTAGGGTTAGGGTTAAAAATAGGGTTAGTGCTCAGATTAGGGCCAGGTTTGGGGTTAAATTGGGTCTAGTGTTAGGCCTACAACTAATGGTTGAACCACGGTTATGATTAGGGCTACTTTTGGGTAAGTGTTATGGCTAGGTCAAGTGTTAGAGTTAGGGTTAACTTTAGCGTGATGTTTAGAGCTAGGGTTAGTTTTAGGGTCAGAGTCAGTGTTTGGGTTATAGTTAGGGTTAGGATTAAACCCAGAATTATCACTAGAGTTAGGTCTAGGGGTAGGTTTAGTGTTTGTGTTAGGTTAAGGGTTATCATCAGGGCTAGGGCTAGGTTTTTGTTTAGGTCTAGAGCTAGAGACATGGCTAGATTCAGGATTAGGTTTAGGTCTAGGGATAGTGTTGGGGTCATGTTTAGGAATAGGTTTATTTCTCGTGCCAGTTTTAGTGTTCAGTATAGGGTTAGACCTACGGTTACCATTAGGGTTTAGAATAAGTGTCAGGTTTGAGTTATGGTTAGAGCTAGAATGAGGGCTAGGGTTAGCACTAGTAACAGGGTTAGGTGTTGGATTAGGCTAAGGATTAGGGTTAGGCCTAGAATTAACATTAGGGTTAAAGTTAGCTTAGTGTAAGTGATAGGATCAGAGCTAGGGTTAGGGCTTTGTTTAGGGTTAGTGTTAGGGCTAGTGTTAGGTTTAGGTTTACAGTTAAAGCTAGGGTTATGTCTTGCATTAAGGCTAGGTTTCAGTTAGAGTTAGGGCGAGGTTTAGAATTATGGACAATGTATGAACTAGGGTTTCGATTTGGGCTAGTTATAGGATTAGGATTAGGACTAGGTCTAATGGTAGGATTAGGCCTTGGATTAGGGCTAGGTTTTTTGTTAGGTTTAGGGATATGACTTATTTAAGAACTGGCATTATGATTAGGGCTAGTTTTAGGGTTAGGTTTAGGTTGAGTTCTAGTTTTAGGATTTTTTTTAGGTTTACGAATAGGGTGATGTTTAGAGCTAGGGTTAGTGTTAGGGTCAAATTCAAGGTCAGAGTAGTTTTAGGGTTATGGTTTGGACTCAAATTAGTGCTAAGATTATGGCTGGGTGTAGGGTTAGGTTTTGGTTTAGGTTAAGTTTTAAACGTAGGGCTATGACTTAGTTTTTTTTTTTTTTTTTAATTTTTTTTTCCGGCTAGGGCTATGGTTAGGGCTAATTTTAGCCTTAGTCATTAGGTTTTAGGGCTAGTTGTTAGATTTAGGTTTAGGCTTAGGATTAAAGTGAGATTTAG
>NW_026013258.1:0-2600 GCF_001458135.2 Marmota marmota marmota | reverse complement strand
CAGGGGCTTCCTGCTGTGTGCCCAGTGCCCTCCCCCACCCTCTGTCCTGCTTGTCCTCCTGACTGTCCAGCCAATGCCTGTGGACAGCAGTGGGTGGGAATCTGCCCTGAGCTCTTCCCCTCACCTGTCCTGCCCTCTGGTCCCCACCAGGAGAGGACAGGATGGAGGTGCTGGGCCAGGGGAGAGTCCTGGGGGCAGAGGCAGCTCTCAGCTGCAGCCTGAGGCTGAGAGCCCCTGAGTCCCCCAGAGCAGCAGAGCCAGGCTGACAGCAGGCAGGACGGCATGCAGGGCAGGCTGGGTGAGGGAGGAGGCCCAGTCCCTTCCCTGTGCAGCATCCCTGCAGTGAGACCTGCCTTGCCCACAGCCCAGCATTTGGAGAGAACAGTGGACACTGTCTTTAGTGAGGTGGGGTCACTGAGAGGGCAGGTGTAGTTGCTGACCTCCTGATGAGGTTCAGGAATTGACCTCCTGCCTAACTGAGTGAGCACAGCCCACTAATAAGACATGTGGGCTCCTCTCCTTTTTCCCTGTGGAGTTGACCATGAACTCCCTGCAAACACTGAGCCTGCAGCACCCACCTCCTGGTCCTGGGGTGACCCAGGTATGTCCTTGCTGATCCCTATGATTTTGCCATTTGCAAATGCATATGTCTCGTTGTGTGTTATTTCCAATTTCTAGCAAATTATTTGATTTAGAAAGCTGTCCTTCCATGTGTAGTAATGGGGAGATTTCTATATGCCTCCTCTTCCTCACCTGGGGATCTGGAGACCCCTCTGTGATAGATTTCCCAACGTTTCTTGGGCCAGGGGTAACCCAGTGGGCTCCAGCAAGCCTGAGCTGCACATGGATGTGCTTCATGTAACTTGTCCTTCCACTGCATTGACCACCAGCCTCCCTGGAGACTTCCCAATCATTTCTGTGTTGATCAAGATTTCATGGATCCAACATCTTGGTCTCTTCAGTCTCCTCAGTGACTTCCTCACCAATGACGCTTGTTTCTTTGGAACTTTCCTGAGTGGCCTCTATCTCAGTTCAGGTGATTACTCCTCCAGTTCATGGGTGATTCACCTGGTTGACCAACAAACTCAGGACCCATGGACAAAATTGCTGTGAGTTACATTTAGAAGATTTCCTGTAACTCACTTGCTTCCTTTCTAAGCACATCCATCTTGCACCAGGGACAGACTTGGGGATCATTGCAAACACAGCAATCACCATGCACAGACATGGCAGGGACTATGACCTTCCGTAGCTGCTCAGAAGAACTTGTATTCACAGCAGGAGACAGACACAAGAGGATGGGGTGGAGAAACTCTTCTGGGAATTGGGCCTTGGGAGGGAATTACCTTCTCAGGCAGCTCAGGTCCATGAACAATGGCAAAAATACAACAGCTTTGAATTTGAGGTTTGGCCTTTCTCCCAGGGCTGAGGAGGTGTGATGTGGCCTCCAGAGCTGGGACACTCTTGCTGTAGAAGTCTGGAGTGGGACAAACTGCACATTCTTTTTCATGTTCCTGTGGTGCACTGATGGTCACTCAGGTATAACCATCATGTGCACAGCTGAGAGTGTCTTGCACCTGAGTGTGTGGATGTGAGTGTGTGTTATTGTGCAAAGTGACCCAGAAATGCTAGGTGTGTTTGAGATTCCTCAATTCACCTCCTGCTGGAAACGTAAGTAATTATACTTTTAATGACTTTACATTACTGTTTGAGGACATATGTTGTAAGTTAGTTGATTGTTAGCATTTTAACTTTGGGGCTATTATTCATGAAGTTACTCTTGTTTGCAAGTTAATTTGGGGACCATGGAATTCAGTATTGTGGCATTAACACAGCTCCATCCACTGCAGCCAGTCATTATTATTCTTTTAACTGCACAGTTATCTATGCTATGCCCAGAATCATAACTGCAGAAACGTTCCTAGGAAGGGACTAAAGTCACAGAGAAGTGAAAATCATGATGGGAAGAGTCCAGGAGCATCAGTCAGAGCTCCTTGCAGAAGCAGAGAAATCATGGAAAGACCATGCCTGGGGCCCTAAGGGCCGGCTGGGGAGACCAGGATTCTTTAAGTTCTTCTCATCTCGGAGGGTTCAAGTTCATGTCTGTTAGACTTTAATTTTAGGTGTTGGGTTCTAGAGCTATATGTGAAAATTCACTGTCAGACTGAGGTATTCAAAGATCATTCTCTTTTCTCCTAAAAAACGTGGGCTGGTGCTTCAAATGTAAATCTGTAATCCAGTTACAGTTCAGGATTTTAAAAGGTCTCTCCATTTTGTTGCAGTATAAGTTTTCAAAACACTTTCTAATTATCTCTGTATTTCAGACCTGGTGAGGGTGTGTGAGCCTGTGGAGCAGTGACCAGGCCTGGTGTCCAGTTCAGGGGGAGCCAGTGTGTGGTGGTGTCTCTTGTTCTGTGATCATGGTACCCAGGTGTGCACTTCTCCCCTCCCACCCCATCCTCCCTTCTCTGTTCTGGAGGCTGTTAGGAAACTCCATTTCCCACGTCCTCCCCATCTGAGCTGCTGCCAGGGAGGCCCAGGGAGTCCTGGGAAGCAGTGAGAGAGTAAGAGCTGCTGTGCCTGTGTTCAGGCCTTCACTG
>NW_026013257.1:0-2600 GCF_001458135.2 Marmota marmota marmota | reverse complement strand
GGGACACTGACCCCCCTGCCGCGCCAGGGTTCTGAAGGGGTCACTCCACAGCCCTCCACCCCTTGGCCTGGGGACCCTGTCCCTAGCGAGGTGGGGTCTGAGGCCTCCCAGGGAAGACCCGGGCATCTCTTCCCAGCCGGGCCTGGTGCTGATGTCCTCACCCTGGGCTGGGCCTCCGTGTTGGTGCCACTGGGGTGGACGCGGCCTCACTGGCGCTAGCCCGGCGCTGTGACCCTGAGCTCAGAGTCTATTTATTTATTTATTTATTTATTTTAAAACATATTTATTTATTTATTTATTTTTTTAGTTATTGGCAGACACAACATCTTTGTTGGTATGTGGTGCTGAGGATCGAACCCGGGCCGCACGCATGCCAGACGAGTGTGCTACCACTTGAGCCACATCCCCAGCCCCATATTTATTTATTTTAAGCAAAAATTCTGAAGCTTTTAGAATGTGAATGGCTCTTTCAAACTGTCCTACGGACCTTGAGCAAACCTTAGCTCGGAGCGGCCAGCAAGGGGACACCCTTGCCTCCCCCTCTCCCATCTCCTCCCCAGGGCCAAGTGAGGCCACTCAGAGTGGCCGGAGGACAGACAAGAAGGTACCTGCTGTCATCCCAGCCCTGACAGGGTTTCAAATAGGACAGCAGAGTGGCCATTTAAAATGCTTCCGTCTCCCACAGGACACAGGAACTCCACTAAGAACCCCGGATCCATGTCCAGTGCTTTGATCCTTTGTGATGGAATGTTCTAGATTTTTTTTTTAAATATTTCTTTAGTTGTAGATGGACACAACACCTTTATTTCTTTATGTGGTGCTGAGGGTCGAGCCCAGTGCCTCACACTTGCTAGGCCAGCGCTCTGCCCCTGAGCCCAGCCCGGCCCTGATGTTCTAGATCTTTGCTGTCAGGAGAGCCCCTGACACAGTGGCTGCTGGGCATTGGATTGCCGCTGGAGCACCTGGGATCCGGGATCTTACATCGTATTTATCCATGGAGGTGCTGGGGATGCAGCCCAGGGGCTGAGCAAGGCTCTAGCCCTGAGCCGCACCCCAGCCCTTGTAACTTTTGATTTTGAGACAGGGCCTCACTAAGACTGAGACTGTCCTCTGACTTGCCATCCTCATGCCTCAGCCTCCAGAGTCACTGAGATGACAGGCATGCACCACCGAGCCTGGCACATTTTAATTTTAATTCGCTTAAATTGAACCAGCCACTGCTTAGTGGACACCACAGGAAACAACACATAAACAGATGTGTCCAAGACAGGATGTCCAGAGCCAGGGACCCCAGGGAAGAGCAAGGCCGAGAGGGAGCCACCAGCAGGCTGGACCCTAAACAAAATGGGCCTATTGTAGGACAGTGGGCGGAGCCTTCCGTGGCCACACCTCCTCCTCCCAAGCCGGGCAAAGCAAGTCATCCTGTGCTCACACCAGAGCCTGGGGGTGGGGGGCTGGGCCCCCAGCTCCACGCACAGACAGCAGAGCTGCGGACACAGCCTCTCACCCCAGAACTCTGCACAGAGCACTTCATGTTTGGAATTGGAGCCACAACACGACTCTTGGATCCTCCCACCACAGGATCCCATCCACAGACAGACAGACAGACACACACACACCCAGCCTCCCTCCTTTCTCTCTGAAGTCATGGCAGGCCTCTCTCTGGCCCCACGCAGTGCCCTCCTGGCCTCCCTACTTCTCTAGCAAGCTCCCCTGCTCAGGAGGTTCACACACTACCCACTCTGCTCTTGAACTTGGCTGTTGCGCACCAGCCTCAGGCCCTGGGCTGTTCCAGCCGTGCGTGCGTGGGCACTGGATCCTTGCGCACGGGGAGGGCAGCAGGGAATCTCCTGATAAAATGCAGCTTGGCTCACAGGAGCTGGGGCTGGGGGAGGCTTGGTTCTCTCTGGGAAGGGGACGTGAAGGCCATTTATCACACGTTATTCAGTACTGACAGAACTTAACTGGCTTGATCTAAGGACTGGGGTAAAATGCTAAAGATCCTACCCTCCCGGTCCCCAACTGATGTCACTCTTGGACAAAGCTAAGAATATCAGACCAGTCACGCTGCAGTGTTGTCACCCAGCCCCTGTCCAAGCGCCACGCTCGGATCCTCACACCCTACGCCCCCCTAAAAGCCGGTGCTCCGGGACCCCTCACTGCCTGCAGCGCCCCGCTCGCCGCCCTTCCGGCCAGCGGGACCGCGAGGGTTAAGCCGAGCCGGCGGTTCGCTGAGTGACAGCCCGGTCCACGGCCCGAGCGGAGCGGCCAATCGGCGACGGAGCGCGCAGCCCACGTGGGCAAGCGGCCTCGTGATTGGCCAGCGCCTCGGGGCGCCCCGGACTGAGCCTGAGCCCACGTGCAGCTGCGGCTGCTCCCCGCGGAGGGGCGGGGCGGGGGCGCGGGGTCAAAAGGCGCGGCGCGGGAGGCGGCGCTTCCTGGGCCTGAACTTGGCTGACCCCCGCAGCTTCCGCTCTGCCCGCTGCCCTCCGCACCCCCGGGAGGTGCGTGGGCAGCCGCTTCCGGAGGAGGCTGGGGTTCCCGCGCGGGGAGGGCTGGAGGGGCGCTGGGGGACGCCACTGCCGCTGAAGCGGTGGGAG
>NW_026013256.1:0-2601 GCF_001458135.2 Marmota marmota marmota | reverse complement strand
CCCCCCCCCCCCCGAAAAACCCCCAATATTTACAAAAGTTGTACTTTGGAAATCTTCATGATTTCACCTCATTTCCTCCACTTTTAAATTTGTTTTTATTTTTAAATTTGTTCTAATTAGTTATATATGAAACTAGAATGAAGTAGGATACATCATACATAAATGGAGTATAATTTCTCATTCTTCTGGTTGTACATGATATAGAATCCCACCAGTCATGAGGTCATATATGTACATAGGGTAATAATGTATGTACATAGGGTAATAATATCTGATTAATTCTACCTTTCTACCTCCATACTTGCTTCCTCCCTTCACTCCCCTCTCCCTAAAGTACCTCTATTATCCACTAGCCTGCCAGCCCTTCTTATTGTGAGTTAGCATCTGCATATCATATTTGGCCTTTGGCTTTTTGGGATTGGCTTATTTTGCTTAGCAAGATATTCTCCAGCTTTATTCATTTACCAGAAAATGAATAAAGTTTTATTTATTAATTTCATTCTTCTTTAAGGCTGAGTAATATTCCATTGGGTATATATGTCACATTTTCTTTATTCATTCATCTGTTGAAGGGCCTCTAGGTTGGTTAAAATAGTTTATCTATTGTGAATTGAGTTGCTATAAACATGGATGTTTGCCTCATGTTTCTTCTATCATCCCCTAAATACATTTTGTCACAAAAGGAATAATAAATGTTCAGAGCAGAAAAGAGTAGGAAAACCTCAAAAGCTTATCAGTGACAAAAAGCTTTTTCTCTACTCATTTTATATCTATTCCATTGTCCACAAATGATTATTACACTTTGGCTATGGTACCTTTAAAAGAGATTAATTTGAGTTGCCTGACTTGCTTGGTATCAGAGCATAGGACTATTAAAAGTGATTCACTTGGGGCTGGGGATGTGGCTCAGTGGTAGAGTGCTTGCTTAGAATGCATAGGCCTTCAGTTCAATCCCTAGCACTGAAAAGAATGATTAATTTGGTTTTAATTAAACCTTGACAATTTGATGTACATTTCAAAGTTTAGACATTTATCATTTATGCTAATTTATAAAGTTAAAAATGTTTTTATTGGAAAAATTTAAGGGCTTCCATTATTATTATTTCCAGTTCAATCGAACCTAGGACAGCTTTAACACTGAAGTATAACTCTAGTCTTTACTTTGAGATAAGGTCTCTCTAAGTTGCCCAGGCTGGCTTGGAACTTGATCCTCCTTCCTCAGCCTCCAGAGTTGCTGGGGTTACAGGTGTGCACCACTATGCCTGGCCTAAGGGTTTCCTTTAAATAAACAAATAGTGTTTTCTGAGAATCAGAAAATTTTTAAATCACAGTTACAAAACTCATTCTTACACATTAAGGATTCATAATCAGAACACATTCTAAAATAAAATGTTTGCTTACTTATATTTTAGTACATTATACTTGAAATAATAAAACTTCCTTTAATATATATTCCATTTCAGATTTTTCATCAGGTTATCAACTCACTGCTCACTTCTGGCTATTACTGTGATTCAGTGATAATGAATGAGGGAAGAGTCCCTTAATTCCCTTTCCTTTTCATACTTCATCTTTTGATTGGTTCCAGATCCCAATTAAAAAAAGACAATGGAGGGGGTCAGTCATGATTTGGAGTGACTTTAGTTTTAAATAATTTTTATACTCTGTTAGAGGATTAACTTTAAGGTGAAGCAAGCAAGGCCCCTAAGGGGCGAAATTTAAGGAGATGTTCACTCTCAGGATACTGTACTTTGCTTGCCTTACCCTTGTTCCAGCCCTGCCATGGTGAATGACCTTGAACAAATGAAAGAAAAGGAGATATTAAAAACTAATGTAAAATGGTGAAAGTGAAGCTTTTTTTCATGTTTAGTGTTTTAAATTTGACTAATTTTGACATAAATGTGACGCCTTTAAAATCTAGACGGTTACAGCACTCTTACAATAGTTTACACATAATGAAATAGGCTATAAAATAATTTAACATAATTGATATTTCTGGATCATAAAGATATATTTTTACATGAAAGTTGTCTTTTAATATTGAAAAAAGATGTTTCAGGCTCCATTCCAGCAATTCCTCTAATTTATAATGGAATTTAAAATAATACTATCCAAATAGTGCTATATTTTGATACTTAATAAGATGATTACTAATTAATAAATAGAAATTGAAAAACAGGTTACCATTTTTACACTTTTGGAGATTAAAATATGTCTATAACTGAAAGGTCTAGAAAGGTTTGATAAATTTCAAAATGAAATGATTTCTTCTATTATAGTCTAGGTTGTGTTAACTCAAACTATCAAATGGCAAAGAAACAACAATTAATGTTGGTGAGGATGTGGAGAAAAACATACACTAGTACACTGCTGGTGGGAATGCAAATTGATGCTATCATTTTGGAAAGCAGTATGGAGGTTCCTCAGAAAACTTGGAATAGAATCACTATTTGACCCAGCTATCCCTCTTCTTGGTTTATACCCAAAGAACTTAAAATCAGCATATTGCAGTAATGCAGTGACATCAATGTTTAGAGCAGCTCAATTCACAATAGCTAATCTATGGAACTAACTTAGGTTCCTTCAACGGGTGAATGAATT
>NW_026013255.1:9753-11598 GCF_001458135.2 Marmota marmota marmota | reverse complement strand
TTTGAGTGGCTTGTTGTAATGGCCAATGTTTTGGCCATTCTTGATGAGATATGATGCTAAGGTCAGCCCCTGTATCAAGTAGTCCATTAAATTCATGTCCTTGAATATTTAGTTTTAGCATGGGGCGAGAATCTAAATTTAAAGACAGCATAGCCCAATCTACACCTGTGGAGCCTAATCCCCTGGAACTTCTTTCTACAGTATGACTGGAAAATTTATCATGCATGCTGGGTATTATTAATAACTGTGCTATTCTATCTCCTGGTGAAATTACTGATATACCTCTTGGAGAACTAGCTATAATTTTTATTTCACCTACATTATCAGGATCAATTACCCCAGGACTTATCATAAGTCCTTTTATAGTAGAAGAGCTGTGTCCCAATAATAAATCTACTGTTCTTTGGGGAAGAGGTCCTTTTACTCCTGTGGGAATGTTTTGAACTCCCATCTCTGGAGTTAGTACTGCTCTGGTGGAGGCGCAGATGGCCAACCCTGTGCTCCCTCTGGTTTTTCTGATGAGGGATTTAATGGATAATGTGTCCTGGGCACTACCCTGATGGTGTTGCTGGGTTCCTCCATTGCCCCATATATTTGTGGTTGTGGGCCCTGGAGCATTGGGCCTCGCAGTCCGTTTTTTGGCAATGGATCCTGATGCTTCTCTCCACGATATCATGGGTAAACATCTTGTCTTTGTCCATTTTTTGATAATGGATAACCCTCTATGGTGGTTTGAGAATGGCATTCATTAGCCCAATGTCTCCCTTTACGGCATCGTGGGCAAATTCCCGGTATTCTACTCCTTTGATACCTAGTTTTGTTAAACCCTCTTCCTATGGGGCAATTCCTTTTAAAATGTCCTGTTTGTTCACAATTGTAGCAGGTTTTTGGTCTGGCATCTTAAAGCCTGTTGTAGTGCAGCTGCAACGACTTGCCCTTGTTCATTAATGTCTCTACATAATTTAATATATGTGTTTAAATCTTCATGTTTCCATGGTCTAATAACCTCTCTGCTTCAATGATTTGCTTGGTCATAAGCCAGTTGTTTTATTAATGGCATTGTTTGTCTTGTATACCCCAAAACTGTGGCAGCTGTTTGAATAAGCCTATCCACAAATTCAGCATAAGGTTCATTAGCTCTCTGTATTACCTTAGATAATTGACCTTGTAAATATCCATGACCTTGTAAAGTCTTCCATGCCCTAACAGTGTCTGCAGCAATTTGTGCATATAAAGCAGGATCATATTCAATTTGTTGCCATTGACCCTCATAAGGTCCTTCTAACAACATATCTAGATTTCATTGAGGTTAACTGGCTGCTGCATTTCGCCTAGCCGTCTCCATGCAAAATTCATCATTGGCAACCTTCCATAACAAACATTGTCCTCCATTTAGCACAGATTTACACATGCTAGCCCAATCTGCTGGCGTCATGTCTAAGTTGGTAATGGATTCGACCATGCTTACACTGAAGGGTGCTTGGGGACCATAGGTTGTTACAGCCTCCTTTAACTGCTTCACTGTTTTGAAATCTAAAGCATGGTGAATTCGCTGCCCTCCTGCCTGCTCAAGTACAGGGCATGCTAATCTTTGAGGTCCTGTCTCAGGATTCCATCTCTCAACTATGGGGGTTGAGGGCCACTCAGCTGTCTCTATAGGTGGAACTGTTGGTTGAATTACGCCCTCTGATGATAGAACGGTGTTAGTAGCAGCCTCTTGTTGTAGCTTTTTCCCTAATAGCCCCTCCCCTTTTCTTTTAAATTTTCTTCCTCTGTCTGACTAACTCGAGGTTCTTTCTCTTTTGCTTGATCTAAAATGTCTTTCTCCATGGTCTGAACCTCTAA
>NW_026013255.1:0-6620 GCF_001458135.2 Marmota marmota marmota | reverse complement strand
TTTGTTTTTTACTAATTTCTAATCTACTATAAAGATAACGCAACCCAATAAGATAACACAAAACAAAACCAAAACAGAATGAAACAAAAATGGAACTAAAAAATCGTTGTATCAATTTTCTCTTCCTCAGGGCCAAATAACTTCAAACCTTCAGCCAACATTTTTCCCAGTTTGCCTGAGAAAATTCTAGGGATAGGCAGCTTGAAACAAAAACAAAATAAATCAAAACAAGAACACATTATTTTTTGAAATTGTCACCCATTCTCTCACCTTCCCTCAGGGGCAAGCAATTTTACTTACCTCTGAGCTTCAGGTGTTCCCCAAATGGGTTGCCAAATGCCTCAGTCTGGCTGGGCACAAAATCACGAGCCACTCAAGCAGGAACAAACTTTATTTCCAAAACTCCCACGAAAATGCCATGTATGCCGCCTTCTCCCTGGACACACTACACCAACAGGAAATCCCTCCTCCGGAATTCCATCCTACCGCACTTCCCCAATGAATGGGAACTCTCTGGGAGTCCCGTGAGAGCTCCAAAGTAGCAGGCAGAGGCGGAGAGCAGGGGTCTAATCTCCAATTGAATGCACATCTTAACATAATCATTATCATCTCAATGGCTTGCTGGTGTCACCTTTCAACCCAAAATGCCATGAGTCATTCCTACTTGGCTATGGCTCTCAGCATTCAATGATAACATTTTCAAAGACCTGAGTCCAGATATGGTGCAGGAACACTCACTTGAGACAGGCAGTCCTGAGGCAAGCAAAGAATCCTGAGAGTGTGGATGTGGGCACCTGGTGAGGAAGAAGACTCATTCCATCCTGAAGTAAGTCAGAGGACAAAGGAAAAGACACCTACACTACCAAAAGCAATATACAGGTTCAAAGTAATCCCCAGCAAAATTCCAATTACATTATTCACAGAACTAGAAAAAATAATTCTAAAATTCATTTGAAAGAAGACCAAGAATAGCCAAAGCTGTTCTAAGCCACAAAACCAATGCTGTAGGCAGGCATCACAACACCTTACTTCAAATTATATTACAGAGTTATAGTAACAAAAACTGCATGGTACTGGCATAAAACAGACACATAGACCAATGGTACAAGAAAGAAGACATGGACACAGACTGTAGGTGTGTGGACATCTGTAGTCATCTGGTCATGTGGTCATTGGGGAAAAGACAGCCTTTTTAACAAATGATGCTGAGAAAACTGGTTATCCATATGTTGAAGATTGAAACTAGAATCACCCTGCATACAAATCAACTCAAGTGAATAAAGATCTATGAGTTAGAGCAGAAACTATGCAAATGCTAGAAGAAAACATAAGATCAACACTCCAGCTATTAGTCACAGGCAATGAGTTTGTTAATAGTACCCCTAAAGCTCAGGAAATAATGTCAAGAGTTAATAAATGGAATGACAACAACTTTAAAATCTTCTGCACAGTAAGGGAAACAATCAGAATGTGAAGAGAAAACCTACAGAATGGGAGAAAGTTTTGCTCACTACTATTCTGAGTGAGGATTAATATCTAGACTACATAAAGAACTCAAAAACCTTTAACACCAAAAAATCAGATATCTCAATGGATAAATGGACAATCAAACAAACAGATACTTCTCAAAAAAGAAATGGTCAACAAATCTATGAAAAATATTACTAATTAGGGAAATAAAAATCAAAACTACACTGAAATTTCATCTTACATCAATCAGAATGGCGATCTTCGAGAATACAAATAATAAATGCTGGAGAGGATGTGGAGAAAAAGTACATTTTACTCTGTTAATGGGATGGTAAATAAGTACAACTAGAATAGAAATCAGTATGGTAGTTCCTCAAAAGACTAGGCATGGAACCATCATAAGATTCCACTATTCCACTCCTCAGTATTTATCTTAAGGAATTAAATTCACCATATTATAGTGATACATGCATACCCTTGTTTACAGCAGCACAATTTACAATAGCCAAACTAAGGAACCAGCCTTGGTGTCAATCAACAGGTGCATGAATGAAGCAAATGTGCTATATATACACAATAGAACTTTATTCAGCCATAGAAAATGAAAATATGTCCATTGTAGAAAAGTCGATGGAAGTAGAGACTGTCCTGTAAAGTGAAATAAACCAAATTTAGAAGGTCAAAGTTATATGTTTCCTCCTAAACAAAGAAGCTAGAGAGGAAATAAGGAAAACAAGTTAGGGTGATGGGCTGAGGGGATGTAATGGAAAGCCAAGGTGGATCAGTAGAGGAAAAGGACAAGAGATTGGAGGAGAGGAGGAAGGTAGGAAGTGTTGGGGAGTGATAATGACCAAGTTATATTGTTATATTTGTGCATGTGCAAATGTATAAGAACAAATTCCATCGTTATGTACAACTATAATGCACTAATAAAACAATGAAAAAAAAAGGAAGAGGTACCTGGGGTGGACTAGAAGGCACTGGGGGCCAGTAAGAAGCCAGAGATTGGGAGATGTGGTGGGACTGAGGACAGGAAGCACAGCAGATTATCCAGCTTTATCCCCTTCCTTTCCAGGAGTTTTATACCTTCCATGTGAATCCACCAGGGGGCAGTGAGAATCTGGAGTGGAAAGAGCAGGTGCTGTAATTTACCATGAATAGTAATGTGGTTCACACAGGTGCTTCAGTTCATTATCTCTAAAGAAGTAGGGTGCCAATCCTAAACATGTTGAACTAAAGTGCACTATTTTCCAGAAGACCTATCAATAACAACAGGTCTCATTATCAAATCCAGCCCTAATTTTTATCTCAAGGCAGAGGACTCAGCAATATCTGAACATACATCCTAACTGAAAGGGCCAGGAGAAGTTCAGCAGATTGAGGATCATGTGTGGTTCTCCCAGCCATATCTCTTCCTGAGAAGGGAGAGAATGGACCTATCCACCATCCTGATACTATGTTCTCAGGATACTGACACAGCACACAGAAGTCCTGGGAATCTTTATGTGACATTCACAGAACCTCCACTACTGGAAGGTTAGGGACATCCCAAAGGGGCTCTAATTCCTCAGCACTGTCACAAGCTCAGTCTATCCTGATTGAGAAAATGCAATCAAACAATTTTAATCCCCTCAGCTAAGCTTTTTGACCAGTAAGACAGAGGTAACCAGAATTCAAGGCATCTAAGTGTTGGGGGAGGAGAGGAAAGTGCTAGAAACAGATTTGCATGGAATCCCCTCCCACCTCTGAGTCATGGGAGGGGATAAGAGAGGTCTCTGCAGCCAGGCCCAGTGTTGGGGCTCAGGAGGCAGACTCTTCAGGCATCGCCACCATGGCCTGGGCTCTGCTTGTCCTTACCCTCCTCACTCAGGGCACAGGTGATTCCCCAGGGAAGGGACACAGGAACATCTGGGATAATGTATCTTCCCCAGGTCTGGCTCACCAACAATGTAAAAACAAAGTGTGTTTTTCTATCTTTTCAGGTTCCTGGTCCCAGTGTTTTCTCACTCAACCTCCATCAGCCTCTGGGTCTGTAGGACAGTCAGTCACCATCTCCTGCACAGGAACCAGCAATAATATTGAGATTTATAATAATGTCTCCTGGTATCAAAATCTCCCAGGAGCATCTCCCAAAATCCTGATTAGGAGCCACTAATCATGGCTCCAGTGTACCCGATCGCTTCTCTGGCTCCCAGTCTGGCAATTCAGCCTCTCTGACTATTTCTAGTCTTCAGGCTGAGGATAAGGCTGATTATTATTGCTGCTCATATACAAGCAGCAGCAATTTACACAGTGCTCCAAGTTCATGGGAAAGTGGGTGCAAAATGTGTCTTGAGTCACATGTTCCTATTCACTCAGAAGTTTCTTCCTCAGCCCTGCACAGAGACAGCTTCAGGCCACAGGGCCATGAGAATCCAGTTCTCTCTCAGTTCCTCTTTTGTTCAACCACGAAATGTGAAAGGAAACAAAATTTCCTATTCATTGTCTAAGGCCAATAATATATATGATATTGCACCTGAATGTGCAACTCTTTTTAAATTCTTACATTATGTCCAGGACACTATGAAGATGCCCATTTGGTCCAGTGACAGTAGTGTTGAGGGAAATCCTCAACCTTGGTGCCTCCTATTCCCATATTATTTCCATATTATTCCCTGTACAGGTCTGCTTGGAATTACTCAGTCAACATCTCTGCTTTTGCTCTTCATGAGCACATCTGTTGGTGAAGTAACAACCACTGAGAAATTCTGAGGACATTACTGAGGGAATGAGGACAAACTGAAAGATGCTGTCTTCCTTTAAGTCTTACACTTTTGTCATCAAAGTCAAGTGAGGTATACCAGACAGAATTTTAGTTGCAACTGTGTTCTTAGCCAGGATTATCTCTTCCCTCAGACACCTGAACAGTTGTCCAGGATTTCCCTGCATCTCTCAATAGAATGAGATTTTTTTTTGCCAAAGGAAGGATTTTTTTTGTTTAAGAAGGAAGATATGTTGTGTGTACATACCTTTTCTCCCTCTGTGCTTGCCAACAGTTCATGATTACAATGGTGACCCCAAACCAATTTCTACCTAGGATTCCTCTTAAAATGGGTAACTGAGTACACTTATACATAAAATATATAGCCAAGAATTCTTTAATCAAGTGAATAAGCATAGGCTTGGTTCCCAGAAGATGAGACACAGTAGCATTCTACCTAGTTTGCAGAACCTAAAGACATCCAAAGCTTGTTCCATTACTTAACACTTGTCTGAGACAATGGAAAGGTTTACTTCCCTCCAGTAAGGGCTGGAGCAGGAGAAAATGAAGCAGAAGACAGGTTGGCATTGATTTCGGACACAGGAGAGTGGCGCAGACCTTCACTGATATATGTTTCCTACTATGGGACTGGGTTGGAGAAAGTGGCCATTAGAGACCTAGTCTGTGGAGTAGATGCTTGCACATTGTCACTCAGACTAATAAGCAAGGCCACATATACCTAATCCAATAAGCCCTGTTATACCCTTGCACAGGCGAACAGCTCAGCTTCTCCCTCCTTTCTCTGGTATCCATCACCAGTTATTCCTGATGATCCAAGTGTGGGTTCAGAACGTGGAATGGATCAAGATGAACCAAGTCTTCTTTCTTCAAGTATTGGGGCATGCATACAGAACAATGAAATATTTTTAAAAGATAAATTTTAAACAGTGCACTGGAAATAATGACAAAGACTGATGAGGATACTTCAAAGGAGAATCTCATTTAGGAAAGATTTTGGGGCACTTTTCTGGCCACTGACACAGGGAAGGAGCTATGCCTTTGATGATAAAGGCATGCACATCCAGACTCAGATATCAGCCTGAGTCATGGACTCAGGAAGGACCCAGGAATCCTTAGAATATAAAAAACACATAAAGGAAATCTTAAAGGCAGGGTCAGAGAGAAGAGGGTATGGGCAGAGAGAGAGGGCTAAGAAGTGGGAACAGGGGCTCCTGCAGGTAAGGGCAATAGAGGAGGAATCTGGTTAAATCTGAACACAGAAAGAGGCCAAGTTTTCTTCTGTAGGTTCTCCATGAGCAACTAATGCTGTCAAGGTCTCTATAGTTGTCACCCAGAGAATGGAGTGCATCCTGAAAAGTGATAGGTATTCAGGTGTGAGGTGATCACTGATCTCTGGTCTATCTCACAGGACTTGTTGAATTTGGTGTATGTGGCCTTTGCTTATTAGTCTGTGTGACAATGTGCAAGCTTCTTACATGCAAGACCTGAAAATAGAAGTCCTTTTTGATTAAAATAATAACAAATTACAACTTTCCCCTCTGTGTGTTATATGAGGGGACAGTTTACTTGCTATGACTTGTAGATCAGTATTCTTTTGTTCTTCGATGTCAGTCTTCTTTTAATCCCTCTAATAGGTCTCACATCTGCTGCTGTTGCTTTGTGGTTTACTCTATCTCCTGTTTCCTTGCTATAACACTGTCTCTCTCATACATGTATGAAGATGTGAATTTGGTGTCAACAAACCTTATATATAATCAGCAATATGATAAATTATGATATAATGGTGTATTAAGAATTACAAATCAAAAATTAAAAAAAGAATACATTGTCTCTCTCCACCCATTCCATGTACTTTGATATTATTTCTACTATCATTTTTAAAATTTTTTTGTAGTGTTGCTGGGAGCCATTAGCCAAGTAGGTATGACAATTTCCTTGCCAGGGTACCCCATGTTGCTTAGTGGAAGGACTCGTGGAAATAGGACATTTTGCAGTGACATTGCATGTAGGTGACCTTGCTCAAGGACCAGGGCAGATCCGGGTTTAGGGTGTTCCCGGTTTAGAATAATCCAGGTTTAAGGTTATTCCTGCTGGGAATAGGGCATATCCTGCTGCCTGAGTTCCCCTTGAGTTCTCATGGGATTCAGACAGTATTTTTTGGGAGACAGAAGCCCAGTGGGGGTGGATTTGGGCAGAGAACGTGGATTTCCCCAGAACGTGATTGTAGACGGCTGGTGTGAGTTCGGGAATAAAGAGTTTCTGTTTGAATCTACAAGCTGTGTGGTGGCTCATGATTGTGTGCCCAGCCAGACTGCGGCATTTGGCGTCCCGTGCGGGGAACTTCTGAAGCTTAGAGGTAAGTGAAATTTCTCACCCTTGAGGAAGAGAG
>NW_026013254.1:0-2601 GCF_001458135.2 Marmota marmota marmota | reverse complement strand
TTTGATTTAGAGTTCCAAATGCAATTATCCCTATATGAGACAAAGAAGTGAAACCTAAAATTTCAAAGTGATCCTGCAAATGAACACTTCATCCTAGGTGAACTAAACTTGGGCAGCCAAGTGCAACTGGTACCCTCATCTGCCAAGTATCAAGAAGATCGGGTGAAAAAATATTTGCTGATAATCCAGTAAACTCGTAGTATTGTGGAAGCAGTGCAAATGCTTTCAAATGAAAGTGTATTTTCCTTGCCTCTGCTTAGGGGTACTCAACAGGGATTCCATAGAGAGCACACTGAGAAGAAATTGAGTGAGTGGTCACGTTTGAATCAGCTACCACAAACCATGTTTGATTTAGAGTTTCAAATGCATGTATCCATATATGGGAATATGAAGTGATACCTAAAAATTCAAAGTGTTCCTGGAAAAAAATGCATAAATTTAAAAGAATGAAATTTGTGAAGAAATATACAAATGATACATTCATCTTTTCTTCAAAATATCAACAAGATCAGGTGAAAAAATATTTGTTGAGATTCCAGTAAACTCGGAATTCTTTGGAAGCTCTGCAAATGCTTTGAAATGAAAGTGTATTTTCCTTGTCTCTGGTTAGGGCTACTTCAACAGGGAACAAAGCATAGAGAGTGCAATGAAAACTAATTGTGAATCAAGTTTCAAGGAACTAGCACAACCTGTGTATGATATAGAGTTCTAAATGTATGTATTTCTATAGAGGAAAATGAAGTGAAACCTAAAAATTCAAAGTGTTCCTCCAAACGAATGCTCCAACCTAGAAGAACGAAATTTAGGCAGCCAAGTGCAACTAGTATACTCATCTTTCCTGCAAAGGATGAACAAGATTGGGTGAAAAAATATTTGCTGATATTCTACTAAACTCGGAGTTCATTGGAAGGTCTTCAAAAGCATTCAAATGAAAGCATATTTTCCTTGCCTCTGCACAGGGATACTTCAACAGAGAACAAAGGATAAAGATCACACTGAGAAATAATTGAGTGAGTCAATTTTCAAGCTGCTAGCACAAACTGTGTTTGATTTAGAGTTCCAAATGCATGTATCCCTATATGGGAAAATGACTTGAAACCTAAAATTACAAAGTGTTCCTGCAAGCAAACCCTGCTATCTAGAAAAACAAAATTTGGTCAGCCACGTGCAACTTGTATACTCATATTTCTTTCCAAGTATGAAGAAGATCTGGTGAAAAGATATTTGCTGAGATTAAAGTAAATTCGGAGTTCTTTGGAAGCTCCACAGATGCTTTCAAAGGTGAGTATAAGAGGAGAAAGAAAAGAAAGAAAGAAAAAAGAAAAGAAGAAAAAAAAAGTGAGTGTATTTTCCTTGCCTCTGCTTATGGCTACTTCAAAGGAGAACAAAGCACAGAGTATGCACTGAGAACTAATTGATTGAGTCAGGTTTTATACACAAGCACAAACCGTGTTTGATTTAGCATTCCAAATGTATGTGTCCCTATATTGGAAAACATAGTGAAACCTAAAAATTCAAAGTCTTCCTGCAAATGAATGTGTCAACCTGGAAGAACAAAATTAGGGCACCCAAGTGCAAATGATATTTTCATCTTTCCTGCCAAGTATGAACAAGATCAGGTGAAATGATATCTGCTGAGATTCCAGTAAACTCGGAGTTCTGTGAAAGATCTCAGAACGCTTTCAAAAGAAAGTGTTTTTTCCTTGCCTCTTAGAGCTATTTCAACAGGGAAAAAAGCACAGAGAGTGCATTGAGAACTAGTTGAGTGAGTCAAGATTCAAGAAGCTAGCACAAACCGTGTTTGATTTAGAAATCCAAATGTATGTATCCCTATACGGGAAAATGAAGGGAAACTTAAAAATTCAAAGTGTTCCTGGAAACGAACACTTCAAATTATAAGGATGAAATTTGGGAAGCCAAGTGCAACTGGTATATTCATCCTTCCTGTCAGGTATCAACAAGAATGAGTGAAAACATATTTGCTGAGATTCCAGTAAACTCGGAGTTCTCCGGAAGCTCTGTCAACGCATTCAAATGAAAGTGTATTTTCCTTGCCTCTGATTAGGGCTAATTCAACAGAGAAAAATGCATAGAGATCACACTGAGAAATAATTTAGTGAGTCACATTTCAAGCTGCTAGCACCAACCATGTTTGATTTAGCATTAAAAATGCATGTATCCTTATAGGGGTAAACACATTGAAACATAAAAATTCAAAGTTTTTCCACCAAAAAAAAAAAAAAAAAGGTTAAACATAGAAGAAAAAAATTTGGACAGCCAAGTGCATCTGGTATACTCATCTTTCCTGTCATGCATCATAAAGATGGGGTGAAAAATATTTGCTGAGTTTATTGTAACCTAGGAGTTCATTGTACTCTGCAAACACTTTCAAATGAAAGTGTATTTACCTTGCTTCTGCTTAGGTTTACTTAAACAGAAAACATAGCATACAGAGTGCACTGAAATGAATACTTCAATCTATACGTATAAAATTTGTGCACCTAAGTGCAACTAATGTACTGATCTTTCCTGTCAGGAATCAGCAAGTTCGGGTGAATAAATATTTGCTGAGATTACAGTAATCTCAGAGTTCTCTGGAAG
>NW_026013253.1:0-2601 GCF_001458135.2 Marmota marmota marmota | reverse complement strand
GGTGAAAATACTAAGTGAGGGACAATCATGTGGAGTCAGAGAACCAATTCTAAATCCTGGCTCACATTACTTCCAGGAACCTCCTGTGACCTTACATCCCCTGAGTGATGGTGATGCTCATTGAGCACTAAGATTGCTGCACTCACAGGGTTGTGATGGGCACCTGAGATAAGGCCCATTTCCTTCCCTGGTGTGATGAACTTGGTTGGGAATGTAGGTCTCTCAGCTTATCCCTCCACCCTCAGGATGTTCCCTCTAGTTTTCCTACATCCAGCCTCCTTTCTCCATGCCACACTTTTCCATCCATTCCCACTGTCCAGCATCACTCAGTAGAGGAGAACGAAGCTGTCTTCAGAAACACTATTTCCAGGCTTACTTCTAGAAACCTGATTAATGTCAGAGGGGCCTGAAGGCTCAAAAGCAGGTCTCTATCCAACTGAGACAGGAGGGCTCAAAGTTGTCAATAGGTACTTGATAAAAATTTGTGACCCTGATTCTGATGGCATGGAACCTGGGTCCTATGAAGAACCATGGAGTTTGATTGCACATGACAGACCACAAACAACCTCACTTCCAATCACTTTTGTGCATGTCTGAAGTCACCCCATTTCTTTATCTCACAAATGGCACTAAAATTTGGCCTCCTTGCTATTTAAGTATTCTCCTTGGTAAACTTCCACATTTTGTTGATTGGCAAACCATGTGATGTGTAGCCTTCTTTTTTCCTCATTGATTTGTAGGAGAACTTGATTACATTACATTTGGGCCAGCCACACTCAGTATAGGTCAGGCTGGGATTGGGGTGGGGCCAATACTACATATGGGATGGTCAGAGCACTGCGTCAGTGGGGGGGTGGGTCTGTCTTGGGATGCAGTCAGGACTTGCAGCCTGTTGGGTCCCCAGTGAGTTGAGGTCAGAACTGTAGAGGGGGTGGGGGGTATAAAGGCCGGCCTTGTCCTCTCATCAGGAAGCCTACACAAAAAGACCACGGCCATGCTGGGGATCAGTTGAATAATATTGTCCATCATCATTCAGGAGAGGAGAAAGAAGCTGTCTAGGAAAAAAATTGTTTCCAGGCTTATTTCCAGAATTTATTTAATTTCACAGGGGCTTGAAGGCTCAAAAGCAACTCTCCATCTAAATGAGACAGAAGGGCCCAAAGTTCTCAAGAGATACTTGATAAAAAATTGTGCCCCTGTCTGTGATGGCCATGGCTGCCACAAATGCCTCACAGTCACTCAGAGTTTGTCTTCCATAGCAGGTCCTCCCCAGATGACTCCAATCTGCAGTACTCAACAGGACTCAACCCTTTGGGACCCTTCAATGGTCCTTAGTGTGGAGTGCAAGGAGCCCCTGCCCTAACCATGCCTAAGCAGAAATACTGTGGGTATCTTGGAAGGACACTGTGCATGCCTGAGTTCACCTTTTAAATTAAAAGCAGTGGAGAACTGCAGGAACTGCTAGGTGCAGTTGTCAGATGATCTCCAGGGAACTGAAGGAAGTGGCTGGCTACTGATCCCAAGAAGGCAACATGGGAGTTTCTATCACTAGGAGCTGAGGGTCCCTGACATTCAATCTCAGAACTAGTAACACTAAGATCTGAGAGCCACCAGTTCCTCCTCAGACCTCAGAGCTCTGAATACCAAGGGAGATGTGCTTTGCCTCTTTGTGATTTCTCTTCATAGCAGGCCCTCAGATGATTGGTAAGGGAGATGTTTAATGGGCAAAGATCATGGAGGGATACACAGAGAATATCCCCGAAACCAAGAGAGGCATTTCCCATGGGGTGATGAGTTGGGTTTTGGAATCTTGTCTGTTTTCTCCCAGGATTAGGGGGAGGACTCATCTAAATCTGGAAACAAGACCCAATAGATGGACACTTGTGCACCCTGGGTCCTGGCAACCCCAGTTATCTCCTCTTAGTTCTCACTGCATGGAGGTGCACAGAAAACATGGCAGAAGGCAGAAGCTGGAGATTTTTTTTCCTACCAAACTGCCTTTATTCCCAGTGACAGTCAAACAAGGTACAGCTTCCCACCCAGGATTGAACATTGTGACCCTCCCCTCTCAGTACCTCCCCCTACCCTTTTTCTACATTGACTATACCCTCCCACTCCCTTCATTTTTCTGAGAACCCACAGGAACTGTCCTATGTGATGAAGAACCTTTGGACCTTCCAACACAGAATGAAGCAAGGTGAGATCTTGCCTGAGGGGCAGCCACCCCAGAGGCCACCGGTCAACACGACTGTCCTCAGGGCCTCTTCTTCTTTTGGTTGCCTGATGATGTGCACTTCCTCTTCTGAGGCTGTGAGGTTTGAGCCAGCTCCAGATCCACATCTTGCCCTCCAGTGACCTGGAGGGGAGGCCCAGTGCAGGGCGTTTTTTTCATGAAGCATGTGCGTCCAGTGAGAGCACTCTTCATGGACATGGCACCTGGAGGAGGGTGGGAGCTGAGGAGTCCTCTCTGAGGAGGTGGGGCCTGGATTGCTTGATCTCCCGAGCACAGGGTTTCTATTGGAGGGGCCTGGCTCTGGGACAGTTCCCAGGGCAGCAGGCGGTGCTGGGAGTTAAGGAGGAAATCCAGGCTTTGGAGGTCTT
>NW_026013252.1:0-2601 GCF_001458135.2 Marmota marmota marmota | reverse complement strand
ATATGAAAAAATGTTCAACATCTCTAGCGATTAGAGAAATGCAAGTCAAAACTACTCTAAGATTTTGTCTCACTCCAGTCAGGATGGCAGTTATTAGGGAGGGGAGGGGAGGGGGGATAGTAGGGGATAGGAAAGGTAGCAGAATACAACAGTCACTAATATGCCATTATGTAAAAATGTGAGTGTGTAACCGATGTGATTCTGCAATTTGTATTTGGGGTAAAAATGGGAGTTCATAACCCAATTGAGTCAAATGTATGAAAGATGATATATCATGAACTTTGTAATGTTTTGAACAACCAATAAAAAAAAATAAAATATAAAAAAAATAAAATAAAAAAAAAAATAAAACACCAGGTTAGTTGACTAGAAATTAGGTGTGTTTCTCCAATCTCACCATTTCATATAGTTCTAAAAGTTGTTTGTAGACACACTTAGACAAAGGCACCAGACTTCAGGCATTCTAGTAGAAGGATATGTTATTGTTTATTTTGATATAGTTCATAATATCCTGAAATTCTCTTCATAGAACTCAGCATTTACTTTACACTTGCCAGGGATTATGTTAACTATAAAATAAGACTTTACTTTTTAAACCCTTATTTGAAATTATATCAATTCTAAGCTAATATAACAGGGGTGGGATATAAACATGCTTTCATGAATTTATTGCCAGCATTCCATTTCCAGAAGTAAAAATTGCAACATGATATAAGGCATACTTTTAAAAAAATATTTTTTGTCATGAATTATTTGAAAGCAGTAAGTAGACACAATAGCTGGAAAATTCAGCCTTTTAAAACATATAATTTCATCATAATTACATGGATACATATAGAGAGCCAAGGAAATTGAAGGGCATATCTTGAAATAGAATAAAATACTCATGAAGAAATGAGTGTGTGTATGTTCTAAGAAAAGAATGGATCCTGATAGTGTGTGGAAATGTTTTCCTCTTGGGTGGACAATTTTCAAAAAATAGTTGGTTCAATATCTCATCCAATTGAAAACAGTTAAAAAAGTCAAAGGCCCATTGATGAGGTTAGTATGAGAAGCCTTGTCTTTGTTCCTGCTTTTTTCTTTGTTTTCCTCTTCCATCCCCCCACCCCCCATCCTTTCCCTTTATTCCCCTTTCTTCTAATCCAATGAATGCCTATTCTTCCCCTCTCCCCCTTGTTGTGTGTTAGCATCCATATATCCATATATCAGGGTATTTGACTTTTTTTTTTTTTTAGTATTGCCTTATTTTGCTTAGCATAATAGTCTCCAGATCTATCCATTTTCTGGCAAATGTCATAAAGTCATTCTTCTTAATGGCTGAATAATAGTCCATTGGGTATATACACTACATTTTCTTTATTCATTTGTTGAAGGGTATCTAGGTTGGTTTCATAGCTTAGCTATTGTGAATTGAGCTGCTATAAACACTGAGTGGCTGTGTCACTATAGTATGCTGATTTTAAGTCCTTTGGGTATATACTGAGGAATGGAGTAACATTTCAGATTTCTGAGGAATCTCCATACTGCTTTCTTGAGTGGTTGCACCAATGTGCAGTCCTATCAGCAATGTGTGAGTGTACCCCTTCCCCTATACCCTTACCAATGTTTATTGTTGCTTGTATTTTTGATTGTTGCCATTCTGACTGGAGTGAGATGAAATCTGTGTAGTTTTAATTTCATTTCTCTAATTGCTAGAGATGTTGATCATTTGTTCATATATTTGTTGACCATTCATATTTCTCTTGTGAAGTGTCTGTTCAGCTCCTTTGCCCATTTATTGATTGGATTATTTGGGTTTTTTGTTGTTGTTGTTAAGTTTTTTGAGTTCTTTATATATCCTGGAGATCAATGCTCTATCTGAGGTGCAGATGGCAAAAAAATTTCTCCCATTCTTTAAGCTCTTACTTCATGCTTTTGATTATTTTCTTTGCTATGAAGAAGCTTTTTAGTTTGATAGCATCCCATTAATTGCTTCTTGATTTTACTTCTTGTGCTTTAGAGGTCTTGTTGAAGAATTCAGTTTCTGAGCTGACATGATGGAGAGTTGGGCCTACATTTCCTTCTACTATGTAGGGTTTCTGATCTAATGCCTAGGTCTTTGATCCACTTTGAGTTGAGTTTTGTGCAGGGTGAGAGATAGGGATATAGTTTCATTGTGCTACAAATGGATTTCCAGTTTTCTCAGCACCATTTGTTGAAGAGGCTATCTTTTCCCCAATGTAAGTTTATGGTGACTTTGTCTAGTATGAGATAACCATATTTATGTGGGTTTGTCTCTTTGTCTTCTATTCTGTTGCAATGGTTCTCATGTCTGTTTTGGTACACATACCATGCTGTTTTTGTTACTATAGTAATGCCTCCAGCTTTACTTTTCTCACTAAAATTTCTTTGGCTATTCTGAACCTCTTATTTTTCCAAATAAATTTTGTGATTGCTATTTCTATTTCTATGAATAATATCATTGGAATTTTAATAGAAATTGCATTAAACTTGTATAGTGCTTTCGGTAGTATGGCCATTTTGATAATATTACTTCTGTCAAGAGCCTGGGGTATCTTTCCATCTTCTAAGATCTTTTTCAATGTCTTTCTTTAGTATTAG
>NW_026013251.1:0-2601 GCF_001458135.2 Marmota marmota marmota | reverse complement strand
TATATATATATATATATATATATATATATATATATATATATATATATATATATATATATTGATAGCTAGAGCTTGCAGTAACTTTTAAAATTATAAAATGTGAGTTCTATAAATTTGTTCTTTCTTTTTCAATATTGTTTTTGCTATTTAATTTCCCTTAAAATGCCATATGAACTTGAATATCAGCTCTTCATTTTATAAAAAAAAAAAGATTGTGGAAGATAGTAGTTATTTAATCCATATTTTCATTTTCTGTGGTTTTTGTTACCCACAGTAAATCATAGTCAGAAAATATTTAATAAAAAATTACAGAAATTAATAATCATAAGCTTTAAATTGTGCACCACAGTAAGCAGGATGATCACATCCGTGCCAATCTACTCTGTCAGACAAAGGAGTCATCCTGCCCCAGTAACTCTCTGCACATGCCTCACCCATTAGCCTTTTAGCAGTTTTCCTGGTTATGAGATTAACTACAATAGTCTATCAGTGCTTGTGTTCAAGCCACCTTTTTTTTTAAAATAAGACTACCAAAGCACAAGATTAGTGATGTTAGCAAATCAGCAGCCACAAAACCTATGCTTTAAGTATTATTTCATATTAACAAGAAGAGTGAGTTGAGAATAATAAGACATTTTAAAACAGAGGCGTATCAACCTAAATTTTATTACAATGTGTGGCTATAATTATTGTTTTAGTCAGGTTTCTTTGCTGCTGTGACTATAGGACACGATCAAAACAATTGTATAGGAGGAAAAGTTTATTTCGAGGCTTATGGTTTCAGGAGTCTCAATCCATAGACAGCAGGCTCCATTCCTCAGGGAGCAAGGTGAGGTAGAACATCATGGTGGAAGAATATGGCAAAGAGAAACAACCCAGTGGTAATCAGAAAGCAGAGAGACGGGGAGACTCCACTGGCTAGATACAAATATATACCCCAAGTCAAGCCCAATACAACCGCTCTAGCCACACCTACCACTTCAGTTACCACTCAGCTAATCCCCATCAGGAGATTAATCCACTGTTTGGTTAAAGACTCTTACAACCCAACCATTTCTACTTTAAACCTTCTTTTTTTTTTTGGTACCGGGATTAAACTCAGGAGCACTGTACCACTGAGCCACATCCCCAGCCTAATTTGTATTTTATTTAGAGAGAAGGTCTCAATGAGCTGCTTAGCATCTCACCTTACTGAGGCTGGCTTTGGACTCAGGATCCGCTGAGATTACAGGCACACTTCACTGCACTGGCTGAACCTTCTTGCCTTGTCTTACACATGAGCTTTTGATGGATAGCACATCTAAACCACAACAATTGTTCTATTTCATCATTAATTATTATTGTTAATATCTTACTATGCCTATTTTATACTATATATGTATATATATATGATATATATATATATATATATATATATATATATATATATATATATGAGAGAGAGAGAGAAAAAAATGAATACATGGTTTTCAGTAATATCTGTTGTTGTGTATCCACTGTGAATCTTGGAATTCATCTCCCATAGATTAAATGAGACTTCGGTAGTGACAGATTTTGCATTGCATCTATAAATTACTTTGGATATTATTGACATCTTAATAATATTGAGTCTTCCTATTGATTAACAAAGGATGGATTTCCTTTTCTAAATAAAAGGTCTTTAATATCGATATTTTTATGTAGTTTTCAATATACAAGTCTTTCACCTCCTGGCTTAGATATATTAAATATTTTACTATTTTGAATGCTATGGTAAATTTCCTTTTTTTAGATTTGGTAATTTTCAGCCTAAAAATATGCACTCAGTTTTTGAGGGTTGATTTTCTATCCTGTGATGACTTTTCTGCAATTGTTCATTAGTGGTAATGTGTGCGTGTGTGTGTGTGTGTGTGTGTGTGATCTTAATTTTGTATAAACCTATATAAGATATGCTATGTTTTCATTTTCATATTTATTTATCTTTAAATATGTAAATATTTAATTCTTCTCATCATTTCATTTTTGACCCACCAACTTTATAAACATGTTGTTTAATTTCTATGAACTATGAATTTTCTATTTTCTCTGTTATTGATATTTAGTTTCATCGAATTGTGGTTAAAAAAGAGAAATTGTTTGCTTTCAGCATTTTTAATTTATTGCAGCTTGTTTGGTGGCTTGACATTGATCTGCTCTAGAGAATGTCACCTTTGCACTTAGACATGATATGCATGCGGCAGTTGCCCACTGGAGTGTTTTCCATGTGTCTGTTAGGTCTGCTGATTCATAGGGACCTTGGAGTCATCTATTTCCTCTTTCTCCACGCTCTGAGTTTCATTTTGGGAGAGTTTTATGTTTGAAGAATTGAAACTTTTATCAATATATACGGTTCTTCTTAACTGTTGGAACCCTTTTCCCTTAAAGTATATTTTGTCTGATATTAATAAAACTATATTAACTCATCTTTGGTTACTATCTGTATATGACGTTTTTTCCTATTCTTTTTCTACCAATCCACTATCATCTTTGGAAGTGTAATGAGTCTGTTATGGACAGCATGTAGGGGATCATGTTTTCTTTCTTTTTATCCAGTGTATTAATCTGTTTTTTTTTTTTTTTTTT
>NW_026013250.1:0-2601 GCF_001458135.2 Marmota marmota marmota | reverse complement strand
AACACTGATAGAATGTGGTGGGAATAAACAATTTTTTGGTGTGTCCGTATGGAAGGAAATAAATAGAAAATAAGCCAAAATCACAGCTTTAGGAATATGAAGCTGAGAAAAGGGGATGCATACAAAGAATTTATTTATGAAGGGAAAGATAAGTATCCAGATTGGATGATTGTCAATATGGCTGATATTTAAAATAAGAAATATTGAAATTAATAAGAGCAGCAATTGAATATTAGGCCAAACATAGGAATGTTCAGAGGAAGTACATGCTGGATATATAGAACAATGTGTCACATCTGTCTATCATTTACTCTTGACATCCTTCAATGAATAGAAGGCAGGGTGTGTGATTACCATCACAATCATTTTGGTATTATAATGAATACAAAAATAAGAAAATAAATGTGGCATATTTTAGATACTTAAGAAATCAATATTTTCTTCTGTTTTTATTAAAGCTTCAAGTAATTTATATTTAGCACCAATCAGTATAGGCTTAAAACTGTTGATGGTCAGTGCTTGTTGAATTATACCAAAATAGATTCTACTGTCACATATAACTAAAAAGAAAACAACAACAACAAAAATAAACATAAAAAATGTATATAAATAGGTACTGGTATTCAAAGAAAAATATAAATCCAAACAGAAAAAGTAACAATAGTAATGAACATGATAAATTAAAAAAAATAAATGGACTTCTAAAAATTAAAAAAGGTCAATTTTTAAAAATTAATGCACAGTTTTCACTGTGGCATATTTGTACATACATGTAGATCAATTGTACTTACCCAATCCTGTCTTCAACATTCCTTCCTCCGTACCTCCGATTTTATCTATGTTAATGGATAAAATTTATTATCCATCCATCTATTTTCATGTTGATTATTTCCACCTCTAGTTTTCTATATGAGAGAAATATATGATACTTTTTTTCTAAGTATGGCTTATATTGCTTAACATGATGCATTCCAGTTTCCTTTATTTTCTTAAAATTGATTTTTATTGTTCTCTATGCATAGAAATCTTCCTTGTGTATATATGGCACATTTTCTTTATTCATTCTCCTGTTTACAAGCATCTAGCCTGATTCTATAACTTGATTCCTATGAATACGGTCATGATAAAGATGGGCATGTGTGTATCTCTAAAGTTCGCTGACTTTAATATTTTCCAATAAATACTGAAGAGTAGTATAGTTGAATCATAAAGTAGTTCTATGTTCAGTTTCTTGAGTAGCCTTCATACTGATTTCCATAGGAGTATAGTAATTTGTGTTCCTACCAATAGCATATAAGAGTTTCTGTCTCTTCAATTCTTCCCAGTATCATTTGCTTTCTTCAGGATTGCTTTTTCTGGATGGTGGAAAATGGGAGCTTAGTGTTGCTTTAATTTGCATTTCTCTGATTGCTGGAGATATTATGAATTTTTCCACCTAAGTGTTGGCCATTTGTACCTCTTATTTTGAGAACTAACTGTTCATTTGCTCATTTATTAAATAGGTTTTTGTGTTTCTGGTGTTAAGATGTTTGAGTTAATGTTTTCAGGATATTGACCTTCTGTCAGAAAAGTAGCTGGCACAGATTTTCTCCCATTCTGGAGGCTACCTCTTCTTACTGTTGCGTGTTTCACTTACTATGCAGAAAGGTTTCAATTTGATGAACTCTCTGTTATCCATTGTTACTATTATTTCCTGAGCTGTAGGAAGCTCTATTCAGGAAGTAATTGCCTACATACATACTGAAGTGTTTTCCATATTTTTTTCTAGCAGTATTAAAGCTTCTAGCTGGTACATAAGTCTTTAATCGTTTTTGAATAAACTCTTGTACAGTGTTAAAAAATAGGCATCTAGTTTTCTTCATCTACGTATGGATGTCTAGTTTTTCCAACACTATTTCTAAAATATCTTTTGTCTTTTCTCCAACATATGTTTTTGGCATCTTTGCCTAGAATCACATGACTGTACCTGTGTGGATTTGGCTCTCTGACTTCTCTTCTATCCATTGGTCTATGGGTCTTTCTTTACACTAGTACCATGTTTTTTATTACTATGGCTCTGTTTTATATTTTGAAATTGGGCATTGTGTTATATCTATTGTTGCTCTTATGATCAGCACCACTTTGTCTAAGTTTATTTTTTCTTTCATACAAATTTAAAAGTAGTTTTTTTCCCCATTTCTGTGAAGAATATCATTATAATTTGAATGGGAATACATGGTATCTATAATTCACTTATGGTATTATAGCCATTTTCACAATATTAATTCTGCCTTTCCATGAACTTAGGAGATCTTTCTACTTTCTATTGTCTTTAACTTCCTTTTTTATCAATCTGTTATTTTCCTTGAAGATGCCATTCACTTACTTGGTTAAGCTTATTTTTAGCTATTTTAAAAGCTGTTTGAATGAGTTATTACCCTTTCTTCTTTCTCACCAGATGTGCTATTGATATATAGACAATTTATTCTTATATGTTTATTTTGTATCATGTTACTCTGATGAATTTATTCATCAGAAGTAGAATTCTCATGATGTAACATTTATGGTTTTCTAAGAATAGGACTATATCATTTGCATATAGAAGTAATTTAACATTGTTAC
>NW_026013249.1:0-2602 GCF_001458135.2 Marmota marmota marmota | reverse complement strand
GGGGCAGTTGACCACTGAGCCCCCATCCCCAGCCCTATTTTATATTTTATTTAGAGACAGGGTCTCCCTGAGTTTTGCTGAGGCTGGCTTTGAACTTACGTTCTTCCTGCCTCAGCTTTCTGAGCCACTAGGATTCTGGGTATGCGCCACCACGCCCAGCTTAGTTCCACTTTTTGAAGAAAGCAGTGGCTAAAGAATTTGTAGACCGCTGGGCAAGGTGGCACATGCCTGTAATACCAGGGCCTCTGGAGGCTGAGGCAGGAGGATTGCAAGTTAGAGGCCAGCCTCAGCAACTTAGTGAGGCCCTGTCTTACAATAAAAAGAATAAAAATAAAAATAAAAACAGACTGGGCGGGGGATGTTAGCTCAATGGTAAGGCACCTTTTGGTTCATCATCATTACCATTATGGACCACCACAATCACCTCCCTGTACGTACTTAAAAGCACATATCATTTAAATAGCTACTTGCTTAGGTTATTTGCCTTTTCTACCATCAAAGCCCAAGAAGTTGTATTCAGACTTCCCAGAAAGCTTTGAACTGAGAGATTTTTGTCAGCACTAGTGTACTGGGTCGCCTGACACAGCTTTCCAAAACAAGCGACCTGCCTTTGCTGACTAAGTAGCTGGGGACCCAAGGGTTCCATATGAAAATGCACCTAAAGCTAAAAGAACTCATTGCTCAATCGTTGGGCTATTTCCTTGGTTCCTTCTTTTTGTGTCCATTTGTGGCCTTCAAACAGAACCACCAAGTGCATTCAGTGGTCTTTGTTTTTCATTTGGTACTGGCAGTTGAGCCCAGGACTCTACCACTGAGCTACCCTTTAGGTTATTTATTTATTTACTTATTTGGTATTGGAGATTGAACCCAGGGGTGCTTAACCACTGAGCCACATCCCCAGCCCTTTTTATTTTTTATTTTGAGACAGAGTTTCTTTAAATTGCTGAAGCTGACCTTGAACTTGCAATCCTCCTGCTTCCACCTCCTAAATTAATGGGATTACAGGTGAGTGCCACTACACTGGCTTAAATGCCTTTATTTTGGGTACCTGGGATTGAAGTCAAGGGCACTTCACTGAGCCCCATCCCCAGCCCTATTTTGTATTTTATTTAGAGACAGGGTCTCACTGAGTTGCTTAGGGCCTCCCTAAATTGCTGAGGCTGGCTTTGAACTCACAATCCTCCTGCCTCAGCCTCCAGGCAAATGCCTTATTTTTGAAAGCAGGCATTAAAAGACTTATTCATGACAATATCCAAGTAGTGGTGTCCGGCAAAGATGGTTAAATCTTGGTCAAGTTTCTTTGTTTCTTTTCTTTCTTTGCCTTTTGGTTTTGGTATGCTGATTCTGTCAGGTGACCTCTTTAAGCATTGCAAACTAGCATTGTTGGAGATCACTTCAGGCTACAAGGACTTCCCCAAGCACCCCATTGTTATTCAAAAATAAAGTAACTGAGGGTGTCCTGTAATGCAGCAATTTTGCTTGGCCTTATATATAAGACCACCACCCAGGCACACCTGTAATCCCCAGCAACTCAGGAGGCATATATGTATAGGCAACTGTGGAATATTTACAGAATGGTATGCCACACAGCAACGGCAAGGTACAACGACTATCCATATGGATGAATCTGCAAATTAAATGCTCAGCAAAAGAAACCACACAGAGCCAGGCCCCCTGTCACATGCTTATAATCCCAGCAGCTCCTCTGGGGAGGCTGAGGCAGAAGGGTCACAAGTTAGAGGCCAATCTGCACAACTTAGCTAGACCCTGTCTCAAAATAAAAAATGAGAAGACCTGGGACTATGGCTGTATGGTAGAGCAGCCCTGGGTTCACTCCCCAATACCAATTAAAGAAAGAAAGAAAGACAGAAAAAATAAAAGAGAGAAATTTCATACTAATCTATCTGTTTCTTTTCACTTGCTCTCAAACCCAGTGTCTTCTGGAATCTGCCCAACTGTGGACAGTAAGCCCAAGAAGTTGACAACTGTGTGTTTGCCATTTGACCTCAGTTCCTGATATGTGACCTGACCTATAGTAAGTGTTCAATAAATAGTTTTTTTTTTTTTGTACCAGGCATTGAACCCAGGGGTGCTTAACACTGAGGCACCTTTTTATGTTTTATTTTGAGACAGGATCTCACGAAGTTGCTGAGGCTGGCCTTGAACACTTGATCCTTCTGCCTCAGCCTTCCAAGTTGCCAGGGTGACAGGTGTGCACACTGTCCAGCAATGAAGTTCTTGAATAAGGTGAATGTCAGGTTCGTTTTGTGACTTGTATTATGCCATTGCTGTGATCTCTTGACTCCTACCTCTGTGTACTGGGCCCCCGTCCCAGGCCATGCTTTTGAAATCCTAGTGTCCTTCAAGAGCAGGTGTTTTGTCATCTCTTCAGGAATTCATCTGTTTTGAGTTGAATTATGTACCCCTAAAACTCATAGGTTGAATTCCTGCCCCTAGCATGTCTGAATGTGATCATATTTGCAAATAAGGTGTCTGAAGATGCAGTTGGTTCAGGTGAGGTCATAATGGAGTAGAGCAGCCCCTAATCCAATACAGCTGATGTCCTGGTTAGAAGAGGGGAAACCTGGTTGGGCATTTCCGG
>NW_026013248.1:0-2602 GCF_001458135.2 Marmota marmota marmota | reverse complement strand
CAGAGGAGTGGAATTGTCTGGCCTCTGTGCCCGGAATGCTTCCTATGGGAAACACAGCCCTGCCCCTCTCCTGGGCCCCCTTTGCTGCCCAAACCTTGACACCTGGCAGTGGATGTGGGCCTTGCTCTGACCTTGCACCTCACGATCCCCTCTCTTCCCTCCCCTGCCCTCTCGCCTTGCATGCTGCCCCTACCCCAACCCAGCCCTCCCTAACCCTGACCCTTCATGCTCCAATCCCAGGGCCTGGCTCCTCATCTGAGTCCCTGACCTTGTTCCTCCTGTTGTGTGGCTTCGCGTGGCATTGCTTCCTGTTGGGTCTGACCTGGGGGCCCTTCTTGGGTCTCTTAGCGTGCTCCCCTGGGTGCTCCTTTCACCACCCTCTGTCTCTTCATCCTTGCTCAGCCCTTCCTCACCTTCTCCAGCGTGCATTCCCTTAGTGCAATCGTGCTCGCCTTCTGCTCCTTGGGTCCCTCATCCTGAGTCAGTATGGTGGGTCCCTTGCCTGGGCTCCTGGCTTGGGTCCTGGATCTCGGCCCTCTCCACACCCACCACGACCCTCCCTTTGCCTTCCTCCTGGCCCCCTTCCCTTGCCCAGCCCCCATTGCCCAGTACCTGGCCCTGGATTCTCATCTGAGCCAGAGCGCCTTATGGGAAATAGAGCCCTGCCTCTTGCCTGGGCCCCTTGCTCTCCCTGGGTCCTTGGTCCTGCACCCAGAACCCTGACACCTGGCAGTGGCCCTTGGATCCAGTCTACCTCCCCCTTGCTTGATCCTCTGCCCTTCCTCCCCAGCCCTGTCCACTGTCCTGAGGCCCCTGCCCCAGCCCTGGCCCTTGCCCTCTCCATTCCCTGGCCTGCCTCCTCCCTTGAGCCTCTGGTGGCCCTTCTTGCTCCATGTGTCCCTTGGTTTTGACTGAAGGCCCCTCCCTTGGGTTGCTTCCCTGACCCCCTTGGCTTCCCTGCACCACAGTACCCTAGTACTGCCCGCCTGCCTGGCCCCACCCTTCTCTGCTCTCCTACACATGGGCCCTCCTCTAGGTCCCTAGTCAGGGTTCCTTGCTGGGGTCCTGGCCCCTACCCACCCACACTCGTCCTCAGGCTCTTCAAGCTGTGCCCTCCTTTGGCCTTCCTGTCATCCCTGTCCCTACCAGAGCCCTTTTCCTGATTCCTTTCCCAGGATGCTTACTCAGGCCAGGGGACTGAACCTGGCCTCTTTGGGAAATCTTAGCCCTACCCCTTGCCTGGGCCCTTTGGCCTCCCTCAGCCCGGGACCTGCTCCCCAACCCTTACACCTGGCAGCAGACCTGGGCTTTGAGACTTCCTTCCCCTGCGCCACTCGCTCCCCTTTCTTTTTCCCCTCCCCTCACCAGCCCTGTTCCTATTCAGGCAGCCCTCCCTGGCCCTCACACTTGACTCTCCATTCCTGGGCCTGGCTTCTTGCTTGAGCTTCGGGTTGCCCTTCTCAAGGACCCTGTCCCTGTCCCTTGATTTCATGCCCCATTTTGGGGGCCCCTCCTGTGCCTCCCCTCTGTTCCCTTTGTGCTGTGGTATCCTGGCATTGTCAGGACCTTCCCCTCCCCATGCTTCTCCCTAGCATAGGTACCTCCAATGGATCCTGGGTCCCCCCACTTCCAGACGCAAGTGCCCTCCTTTGGCCCTCCTTTGGCCCTCCTTTGGTCTTGGTTTCTCTCTGAGGATCTACTCACCTGGGGCAGAAGAGTGGAATTGGCTGGCCTCTGTGCCCTGAAGGCTCCCTATGGAAAACACAGCCCTGCCCCTCACCTGGGCTCCCTTCGCCGCCCAAACCTTGACACCTGGCAGTGGACATGGGACTTGTGTTGACCTTGCCCTGCATGATCCCCTCCCTTCCCTCCCCTGTCCTCTTGCCTTGCATGATGCTGCCCCTACCATAACCCAGCCCTCTGTAACCCTAACCCTTCATGCTCTGGTCCCAGGACCTGGCTCCTTGCCTGAGCCCCTGACCACGTACCTCGTGTCGTGTGGCATCGCATGGCATGGCTTCCTGACGGGTCTGACCTGAGGGCCCCTTCTTGGGTCCCTTATTGCGCTCCCCTGGGTGCCCCTTGCTCTACCAGCTGTCTCATCCTCAGACAGCCCCTTCCTCCCATTCCCCATTGCCAATTCCCCTAGCACAGGTGTATACCCCTCCTTCTCCTCGGGTCCTTCATCCTGGGTCTGTCATGTCGGTTCCTTGACTGGGATCCTTGCTTGGGTCCTGGCTCTCCCCCCTCTCCACACCCAATGTGACCCCTTGCCGAGCCCTCCTGTCATCCTCTTCCTGGCCCCCATCCCTTGCTAGGTCTGCTTGGCCAAGTCCCTGACCCTCGATTCTCATTTGGGCTAGGGCGCCACATGGGAAACAAAGCCCTGTCCCTACCCTGGGCCCCTAGCTCTCCCTGGGCCCTTGGTCCTGCACCCAGAACCCTGAGACCTGGCAGTGGCCCTAGAATTCGAGCCTGCCCCACCCCCCGCTGGATCCCCTGCCTTCCCTCCCAAGTCCTGTCCACTGTCCTGAGCCTCCTGCCCCAGCCCCAGCCCTTGGCTCTCCATTCCCTGGCCTGCCTCTGTGCTTGAGCCTCTGGT
>NW_026013247.1:0-2602 GCF_001458135.2 Marmota marmota marmota | reverse complement strand
GGTAGGTAAAATTTTTTTACATTTGAGGAAGTTTTTAGGGCAAAGTTTATGTGACCTGAAAATACTTTTTATTTCCATTGCTTTAAAAGCAGAAGAAGGTGGACACAGTGGCACACTGTAAACCCAGCAGCTCAGGAGGCTGAGGCAGGAAGATCACAGTTTCAAAACCATCCTCAGCAACTTAGCAATGCCCTAAGAACTTAGTGTAACCTTGTCTCAAAATAAAAAGGGTTGGGGATGTTGGCCCAGTGGTTAAGAGCCCCTGGGCTCGCTCCCTGGTACCAATACAGACAGACAGACATGGGTATGAACAACAGGTGCCTGATACTTAGTACTTCCCCTGCAGCAGTTTTTAGAAACACACTGACTGTGCCACAGACTTTACCAGCAGGCTCAGCTTCCGGCCAGGTCTCCCTTAGAACATGCTGGGCTGATTGCTTGCATGTTGACCAAGTTTGTTTTGTCCACCCTTCCCCTGTCCTTCCCTTCAGAGCCACACCTTCTGTTTCAGGGAACCTTTGTCGGCCTGATGTGGACTAAGCTCAGCTACTTCACAAGGCCTTGTACACATGGTGAGACGTTTCCATTCCCGCCGTGGTTGATGGAGGGTCACAGACTGGGGTGTGGGCACAGTGCCTTCTGTCCATTCACCCATGGGGGGACATTTGGATTGTCTGGTTTTTGTCTTTTATGGTTGATGCTCTGAACATTCGTGCACAGGTTCCACAGTATTCTGCCTCGCCTCTCCCTGGGGACTGTTCGTGCTGAGCACCTTGTAGCGCACTCTGCGTGTCCCCTGCCACTCAGGCCTGCGACGTGTTCCTGTGGCTGGACCCCTTGGTGTGCTCCAGACACTGAGCTGCACACCCTTGCTTTCAGTTACATGTGGTGCCCTTGACGGTCTTGTCTTTTGTTTGGTGCTTTTGTCTTGTCTGAGAAGCCTCTTATATGGGTACATGTCAGGTACACGGGTACATCTCCTGTGTGTTCTCCTAACAGCTTTGTCCTTTTGGCTCTTGCCTTTGGCTTTGGAGTTAGTTTTTATAGACTGTTACTGTTGGGGCCCTGAAGTTCTTCACACCCTTGTTGAAAATAAGTTGACCATAAACAGGACTCTGACTTCCCCTCTGCTGAGCACTTCGTCTAACTTATGCCAGTGCAAGAATGTCTTGATTGTGGTGGCTTTGTAGTGAGGTGTGCATGTGTGTGAATTAGTGGCAAATGGTAGTAAAACCCCAGGCCTCAAGAGCAAGGGGGCAGTGGAAGGTCATCAGTCGACTTGAATACGCAGTAATTCTTCTTTATTTATGTTTCTTTCAGATGTATTATACTATAGGTTGCTACCCATTTGTTCAGATTCCAGATGTCACTACTTTTATAATAACACAGATTTTAGGCATTATTCAGGTTTAGTAACTGGGCTCCAGCTGACCTCACTGTGACACTCCCAGAAACAAAATCTCTCTCTAGGCTTACCCTTAGGGTAGTAACAAATTTCGGCTGTTAAAGAAAAGAGGTTTATTTAGCTCACACTTCAAGAGGCTCGATGGTATGATGCTGGCATTGGCTTGACTCTGGTAGAAGCTCACGGCAGATGGCATCACAGTGGCTGAGAGCACGTGTGGGAACAAGAGCTCACTTAGCACGACAGGCAGCCAGAATGATCAGGGGGCAGGTGCCGCAGGGGCAGTGTTACGCCCTCCTGCGGACGTCCCCAGTGTCACCAAATGCCCATCTGTCCCACCACCCATCAGCACAAACTGATGGGGGACACACCACACTCAAGCCACTCAGGCTCCCTCTGTAGCTGGAGCCGTGCACTGTCCTTGGGGTCTCTGCTGGGTACCGCTGGAAGCCGCCCTCTCTCAACAACACAGAGATCTGTAAATGCTGTCTGTAGTGTTTTCAATGAAGATGAGCCCAGAAGCCTCTAAATCATCAGCAGCGAAGAGAGGAAGAGGGAGTGAGAGTGGAGTGAGCCTCAGTTTTGCAGACTGACCTGACGTGCGCCTACCCCCCGCCGCCACCCCACCCCCGTGCCTAGTGGTTCTCCCCTGCCACAGGGACAGAAGATAGGGTTAGGGTCACAGAGTTGTTCTTCCTAAATATATAAGTCATCCCATTTTGATTAGTGTAGAGACTGATTGTTATGTAAGTCTGATGAGGAGAGGGACCTGGTTTTTCCCTCTCTGTTTATTGATATGCTGCTCATAATTTGAGCTGTTGCAAAGGCGGCGCTCATGGGACAGCAGTATTGTAGATTGGGGACAGGTGACAGATTGCTCATAACACCCTCTTGTGGAATGTGTATAACATGCTTAAAGCAGGTTCCAGGGAGGAGAGTTTGTGAGCTAAACCTCACTCCCAGAAATGAAGATCACATAAGTTACATTTCAATAACATTGTTTAAAATAATGGAGTTTAGGCAAAACCAATAACAATCCTATAGTTATTTCTCTGATCAAAGATATTGGAAGAAGGCACAAAGATATGGGAAGACCTCATGTATTCATGAATTTGGAGAATTGATATTGTTAAAATGTCCTTAGTATGCAAAGCAATTTACAGACTCAATGAAATCCCCATCAAAACACCAAGGACA
>NW_026013246.1:0-2602 GCF_001458135.2 Marmota marmota marmota | reverse complement strand
TATAAGTTTTTTTTCTTGTTTGTAAGGAATATAAGTTTGATGGCACTATAATTGTAATACATTAAAACATGTGATGTTTAGTTCCACCAAGGTAGTATTATTTACCACTTTCGGTAATGTTTAAATGCAACAATTTACATAGTTTGGATACATAGAACTTTATTGAGTTATGCACTTGCACTTCAAATTTTGTTATAGATGCAAAGTAATAGTCTCATATTTTGAGAATTTTACACATGAATAATACAAACATTTTCTTCAATAAAGTTTTTCAAATATTATGGCGATAGTCTGAAATATGCAATATTATCTTTCATATCTATTTTTCTTTAAAAACCTCTGTGGTATTCTTGTGATGCTTTCACAAATAGATCTTGTCTTGGCTTTTTAGTAAATCTTATGGAAGAAACTCCAATTAGTCTAGATTCAAATTCTGTAGCAAATGGAGAGAAAAGGGATTATATTTTTTTTACCTCAAAGGTTTCATAAGCATCAATCAATAAACAAAAAGTTGAAAAATTTTCATTGTTCATAAAATGAATTTTTTTTACATGTGTACGACCACAATACAAAGTTACTATGAAACAGTTTTCCCATAGTTTTGTACAGAATTGTCATCGTGAATGAGTATCAGGGTTTCAGATTTTCCATCCCTCTTCATGAATATAACAATCATGTACTAAGGTACTATGGCAAGCACTGGGATGACAAGATGGAGATGATAAAGGCCACTCCTCAACAATCATAATTTCCATACAGATTAATGGGCACTGTGATATGTATAGAACAAGGTACTACTGAACACAGAGAAGGGATTTCTGTTCCAATTTTGTGGCAGTGTTGGAAGTCCTTCCATGAAGGTGCTACATGAGTTGACACCTGAAGGATACAGGGAAAGTATGACAGAGAGGGAAGGGATGCATAGAGACAATGAGATATGAGGAAAAACATTTGTGGAACTGTAAGTGGTCCTGTGTGGCTAGAAGCTAGAGAAAAGTGACAGTAGTGTGAGTGGGAAGAGATAAGGTTGAACAACTTGACAAGAAACACTATGGTTTGGGTATTTTCACTTCTTGCTAAGAAATTTCAAACTTTTCTTGAGAGCAACAGATAAACCAATGACAAAGTCATGAGCAGGGTGTTTTAAATGCTTGACTAAGTGTTGTTAGATGAGTCTGGGCTAACTGCCATAAACCACAGAAAATGGGTGATGCCTTTCTTTTGTCAAGAATACTTTCAGTGTATAGGATGACAGTTTCAAAGTAGGGCAAAAGTGTAAAAAGAGGCAGTTTCAGACCTAAGATCTTTGATTTGTTCATTTCTCAGATTAAGAAAAAATATACAGCTCTTTCATTTTAACTGATTTTTACTCATAAGGTAGAACCAACATTTTTGAAACATGTAGTTCAATAGTTTATGTACTTGATTAAAATATGTAGAACTACTTCCAGCTATTTGTTAAGTATGGCCATCTAGTTTTTTTTGTTTGTTTGTGCATTTTTTTTTTTATAAAAGCAATTATCTTGCTAATTCTACAAACAGGGTCTAAAGTAGATTAATGAACATAATAAGTACTATTTTGTGATAATAATGACGTGATGTTTAATGACTTTACATTTTTTACATGTGAAGATAAATTCTTTTGATAGATTTCTAGTCTTATCCTTCTTCTTCTCCTTTTTTAAAAATCTATGTAAGCAGCAAAGAGGCGTTTATTGAGAGCTAGCTCGGTCCTCTGTGCACACAGCAACTGGTGACACTGAGAGGCCATCCTTCTTTGTTAAGTGAAAGTACATTAAAATTCCTACTGTCATTTAACTATACACAGAAGCAGTATTAATTATGAACTATTGAAAAATGCACATAAAATAATTTGATCTCTCTTCCTCCCCAGTTCCATTTACCTCTCTTGCCTTCACCTTTGGAGGCATTCTGCAGTGATTAAGGAGAGGTGCCTCTATCTTGATAGAGGAGTGCTTTGTAAAGTCTCTCATTAAGGTTAGCATGATTTGAAAAATTAATCCTCCACAGGGAAATCTACAGACTACTAGATTGAATTTCAAATAAACTATCCTATAAGGAAGTAAATAACAAACATAACTTTCTCTACAAAAAATAGTTGATCCCCCCAAATCTTCCTTTGCATTGTATCTGCATTTACACACTCATTCACGATTGTCTTGTAAAACAATTACATGATTTTTTTCTGGTAAGAACTAATGAGAATATCTTGTATTTGCATTGTGCTTAATAAATTACGGAAATATTTAACTTTTATTCTCTTTTTGTACACAGTCATCCAATTTTATGACTTTGAAGCAATTCAGGCCCATTTCTCTCAATTTTTCCAGAAAAGTATGCATATAATCTAAGAAACAGTTAAAAAATACATAACACCTACCTTTGACCTTTAATTTATGTATTCAATGTTCCCTTTTCAAGTATTCTACTGCAATGGTGTTTTATATAACTTAGATGTGCTGTTTCTTTATCAGGAGTCTGCTAGTATTACCCTCCTCCAGGCTCTTTTTGATTCCTATAATTTTTTTTAAACTCAAATCCAAATAAAAAGTGAGGTCTCTTTTTAACATAGGAGTTAAAA
>NW_026013245.1:8351-11612 GCF_001458135.2 Marmota marmota marmota | reverse complement strand
AAGAGGGTGTAGGAAACCTATTGGACTCATGCATTAAATCTCCCAGTCAATTTATGTGAAGTAGCCATTGTAAGAGTGTTCTGCAAAGATTTGTTTGAATAAACAGGGATTTCTTGTTTCTAACCACTGTTCTAAACCACTATTGGGTATCATAGTCCACGAAGGTGTTAGAAAAAACAATGTACACTCATTGGTTTTCAATCTATAGATTAGCATAAGCTCAGTCACCTTTACAGAGCTTGGAACTTCAGTACATAGTAACTTAAACATAGTATGTTCAACTTGAGAAACTCAGTGTACAAGCAAACTCTTTTTATAAGTAATTAATAGTTCTGGCTTTATTACTGGGGTGAGCATGTTTGGGGCTGAGCTCATGAATTGCTAAACTCACTCAGGGATCCAGTTTTTTATTGTATTTCTCCCTATTACATCCACAATACAAACTCGGGAGAATCTTTTCTGACAGCAACAGCAATTGGGAAAATACATTGGCAAAGGTCTTTTTGAGTTAATCTCACAGCTCTGATATTTGGCTATTTCTCCTGCCTTGAACTCAGCTCATAAAACATTTGCAGAGGCTTTTATGGCTCCTAGAAATCACCATATTTTCTGTGGCTTAGACACTTGTATATCACTTCTCCTACACATCTGTTTTTCTGTGAGTGATGCTGGCAATAGAGATTTGTTCCCAAATGCAGTGCTTTGCTCAAGAAAAGACTAATATTTAGTGTACCCCCACTTTTCATTCTGATGGAAGGTAGATATTTTCTAAATTGTCAAATGTACTTAAGTCTCTCTACTCATTTACAACTTTGGTAAAGAGACACTCAGAACATGAGTAGCTTTTTATTAACTGTATTCATAGATGGAGGCAGAACCCAGAATTTTAATATTCTGCTTTATTTTCAACATCATCTCCCCTTAACATAAGCCTTTTATTGTGTTTCTAAGTTTGGAATGGAATACCTTGCACATTCTGCATACACACTCTACTAGTGAACTGTGCTACTAGTCCAAACTTTCAACATCAGATTGGATAATTTCCCCATTCATGTCTAATATTATTTTTTAAATGAATGGTTTTCTATAGGCCTTTCTATTGCTCTTAACAATGCCAAAAACAACAGATGTATGTATTCACATTTGGTTAATTTATGATTCATGTCTTTTTCTGGTATTAAGAAAGCATATAATATACTTTCCCTTAAAAATCCCCTCATCCCAACGGTTTTTCCTTGAAAATAATGTTACATATCTATTTCTGCAAAGCCCTGCAAAATTTCTCTATATTTCAACTGTTTTTTTTTCTTTTTTTCTCTCAATAAATGTTCTGTGTTACTTACACAAGTATATTTATTCATATTATTATAAGGTATATACTTATTTCTGTAAATTTATAGTATACAAAAATGTGTTGTAAAATCATCTGTTGTTCAGTGATGTACTTCAAGTAAAAATAATATGTAGCCTAAACATTCACTAATACAATAATCTAGATGTCAGTATTCACTATGACATTATAAAAAAAACTAGAGTGCATTTCTTGCAATGTTTACCCATCATTTAATGAGGCATATTTTGTATAGGTACATGCATATTACCATTATATACAATTAATATTTTATTGCTATATCTCAATTTAATCATATGTCTTTCAAACTAATTTGTCATTTGGAAGCACCCACACATGACACACTGTGCATATGTACCTTTTGTGTGTTTTGAAAATTTTTGCTTTTGCTTAGTATGTTCTGTCCTTTACTCTCCTTTTTACGAATTGTGTTTTCAAAATTATTGATTTTTCATGAATTTTAGACCTTTTATTTTATCTAGTGAAGTCTGTAGATTTTCTTTTTATCCTCAGTGTTAGATGCATACCATTATGTATAGCTTTAATGTTGTGTAATCAACCCCTAATATTTTGCATATTTTACCCCAATTCTGAGCACTCTGGACAATTAATGTTGAATGGAGGGGATCTTAAAATTATTCATGCACAAGGCAGGAAATGGATGGAGCAGGATGTTAGACTGGTGGATGCTGTGTTTGCAGGTGGCATTTTTTTTTTTTGCAAAAATAAAAACGTATTGGTGGATGGGCTGGGGGTTTGGCTCAGCTGTAGAGTGCTCACCTAGCATGTTAAAGACCCTGGGTTCAATCCTCAGTGCTACATAAATATAAATAAAAAAATAAATGAATTGTGTTCAACTACAGCTGAAAAATAAATATTTCAAAAAATTGTGAAATATATGGGGATAGGGAGGAAAAGAGCAATAAAAAATTAAGAAAAGAACTTGAGCAGTAGCAGGGTTCATATGCATCAAGTCTACAATGGCCACATGAGGGTACAGGGGTAGTCTTCTTGGAAGCAATAATAAAATTTTGGGAGAAAGAAAAAGGTAACTGTTGCACAGTTCCCAAGTGAGAGAGCCAGGTGAATGACTTCTCTGTTTAACTCTTCTTTTGTATAAGTGGAATTGGAGTTCACAACATATTCCTCAGTAAGTAGTAAAACACCATTTTCAAGTACTTTTACACTCTTTCAAGGCAACAAGCTCTCTTTGACAATTCCAGGCACATTACATCTGTTTACTTTTTAGTTATTCATTTATTCATTCCATTATTTATTTGTTTATTTATTCACTTTTCTTTAGTTGTCATTGTTTTGATATTCCTGGTGATTATATAATGCTATAAATATCCTGAATGTTAACTTATCTAATATTGGTTTATGTGTTTATTTATATACTTGTTATTTGAACATTATCCCCTTTGCCAAGCCTGATTTATATTAGGTCTTAATCTTGTTTTATGAATACTTGATAAAAAACACATTATTTCAAACAGCTCAAGGATCTATCACCTGAGCATAATTCCAAATCACAAACTAAAGTGGGCCTCTGGGTCAACTAAAAGCTGTGTCAAAACTCCTCTTTGTTCCTATACATACCTTAGAATAGGACTCCTCTCTCACTTGTATTCACTTGTATAAGTTTGAGAGCAGAATAACTTCCCAAAAGCAGCATTTAATAAACTTAGATGAGTTTCCAATGACTAACCCACTATTATTTTTAAGTTGTTTAAATTCTTGACCTTGAAAGTGTCACTGATTACTTTTTTATTCTCTCTCTCTCTCTCTCTCTCTCTCTCTCTCTCTTATATTACAGGTCTAACACACAAATATTTTTTTCTGGTAAGAAACATCCTCAGCCCTTTATAAAATATTTTATATAGAAAAAGGGTTTTTTTTTTTTTTTTTTG
>NW_026013245.1:0-2837 GCF_001458135.2 Marmota marmota marmota | reverse complement strand
GAGAGAGAGAGAGAGAGAGAGAGAGAGAGAGAGAGAGAGAGAGAGAGAGAGAGAAAGCAGCCACAATTAAAATGCACATTTGTACATGGGTTGTGGCAAAACAGTGAAACACCTGCCATATAATTCTTTATCATTTAGTATATTCACATGTGTACCATCCCCAAAATTTAATTCCACAAACTATTTTAGATGGAAAGAAATTAGTGCCCACTAGCAATTTTTTGTTGTTGTTGTTGTTGTTGTTTGTTTCTTTTTCACATAGCTCTTGGCAATGACTAATCTTTGTTTTGGCTTTATGAATTTACTTGTTCAGAAAATTACATATAATATTAATTATAAAACACATTACAGTTTTTCTGCTTACTTTCAATTAGCTTAAGGTTTTCAAGTACACATTCATTGTAACATTTAGTGCTCTCATGAAACATATTTTCTCAATGTGGCTGGGATAATGACTCAGAGGTAGAGTGCTTTCCTAGCATGTGTGAGGTCCAGAGTTCAACTACTAGTAACACAAAAATAATATTTCTGAGTAATATTCTACTGTGAGGATTTACATCTTTCCATTTATCTATATGCCTTGCATTGATTTTACAGTTTATTTCTTATGAATAGTTCAGCAATAAATATTCCCATATGAATGATTGTCTCAACACATTTCCAGTTACTTTTGGTATATTTCAGAGGTAAATTCTTGTTCATCTAGTAATTATTTATTTTACAAAGAAAAGATCAAGATAATTTTAGTTTTGTATTAAAGAGGCATGAAATTTTCAATTTTCGGCATACCACCATTTTTTTCTTTTCCATATTGATCCATTTTAAGGTATTTTTTGCAAATAATAATTTTTGTTTACATAATATAAAACAGTTGCATTTGGATAGGCAAAAGGAACAAAAGAATACTGTCAAATATAAACACATAGTGGTTTATTCAAAGGTTTAACAAAAACAAATTAGAACTGTTGCAGCAATTGGTACATGTCAAGTGCTTTGAAGTCATCTAGATTTTAGGACTTATCATTAATTTAACAGCTTGAAAATTTTTGGGGTCTCTGAGATGTATAACATTTTTCAATGGTTGAGTCTTTTATCATGGGGTAATTATGAAGGGTGCATTTTGGCACTGGAATATGAGAGCCTTAAAAAAATATTTGGGCTGTGGGCTCAATCAGCTTCTTAATAAGGAGGATTGACTGCCCTCTAGCCAAGGTTAAAAATTGGAACAAATAGTTTTTTGAAAACAAAAAGAAAAATTTCAAAATAATGTCTTCACTTTAATGTTGAGGTTATTTTTTGTACAGAAGTTTTTCCAAGTCCAATTTATTATTTATTTTTGTTGAAGAATAACTAAGACTTCACAGCTAAATCTGATTTATAAATATGTAATTATTTTCTTAATTTTTATAATTTTAACTCTTATAATGTAAGATACATTTCATGTTAAATATTGTACATAATCTCATCTAAAATCGAATAACATAACATGAAACATAAATATTCATTTACATCAATTTTGCTTAAAGCAGAGTCTATTAATTCTCCATTTAGTTTTTCTGACAAAATTGTCAAAATTAAATTGACTAGAGATGTGTAGTTTACTTATACACTTTCAATTTTTTTTCTCATTATTGTATTGTCCAATCTTCTTCATATATATACTACCCGAATATTCAAATAATTATAATGCTTAAGGTGATAGGATATGTCAATGTCAATAGGATACACTATGTAACAATAAATATTTTTTACTTAATTTTATGAGACATAAAAAGAACAACTAGTGAGAAAAATTGAAGCACAACTTTTTTAAAGAAATTTTTTTTTCTTATGCCTGGGATTGAACCTAGGGGCACTGCACCACTGATTCACATCCACATATACCTTTTTATTTTTATTTAGAGACAGAATCTTTCAAAGTTTCTTATAGCCTCAATAAGTTGTGGATACTATCTTTCAACTTATTATTTTTCTATCTCAGCCTCTTGAGCCACTGGAATTTTAGGTTTGTGCTACCATTCTTGGTTAGTTTAAGTATTTCACAAAGATGAAGTATCATTCACCTGTGTTACTGTAAATTATTCTCACTTATTAACAGAAATGTTAGTAATCAGAAAACTTTAGGGTAAATGTGGCCTCTTTAGTTGATAGCTGAAACTGAATTTTCAACTCTATATCTTTTGACAGGAGTGGCTTTACTTACATCAGGTGTGTCTTACAAGTGATTTTTATTTAAATTATTAGTTGTTTTCCATTAGTTTTTATTCATTTTTTCACTAAAACTCATATTTGGATTTCTTTATATTAAATATTTATAATAATTATTGCAAATAAATTTAAGATGGTGTCCTATCAATGCATATATATCATAATTATGGAATGTACTTTCCATTTATGTCTATTATAAATCATTTGTATTGACACAAGTTTCATGTAGCTTCATGTTTTTATATAGAAAGGCCTAGATGATATTTTCATCAGAGTTCTAGTGCATTCTTTGGTATCTTGTTTAAAAGTGCTGTGTTCTTCTACACTCTCATTTATGGGTTTTCAAATTTTTATTTTTAGCACTTTTGGGAAACAAATGAAGTATTCTATTTCTAGAATTTCCAAATAATATTTTATCATCATGCCTTTTGAATGCATTGTAGTATTTTCATAAAAATGTATTATTTATCATGATACACGATCCTTTTGATATGTTTCTGTATCAGATTTGCCATAATTTTATTGAGGATTTTTGCATGCAAGGCTGGTTCAATATACAGAAATCAATGTTATTTACCACATCAATAGACTGAAAGATAAGAACCATATGATCATCTTGATAGATGCAT
>NW_026013244.1:0-2602 GCF_001458135.2 Marmota marmota marmota | reverse complement strand
AAAAAAAAAAAAAAAAAAAAAAAAAAAAATTGAACCCGTGCCTCACACAAGCTAGGCAAGTGCTCTGCTACTGAGCTACAGCCCTAGCCCAAGGCCAAGAGCATTTGAATAAATAGCAATAATAAATTATTATCCTATAAAATAAAATGAATGATAGAGCCTCACCTCATTTCACAGAAAAATCAATTACAGGGGATCAGGGACTTAAATGTGAAAGGTAAAACTTGAAAAACTGTTACTAAAAGTAAATAGTAAAATATCTCTTCAGACTTTGGGGAGAAAGATTTTTTTTTTTCCTTTTTGGTGGGGGTTGTTTTCTGAGACCCTTGCTGTATTGCCCAGGCTGGCCTTGAACTCATGATTCTCTTGCCTCAACTCTGGATTACAGGAGAGCATTACTGTGCCTGGCAGAAAGAGAGCTTAAGAACAAACCGTATGTGTAAACATTGATAAATCTAACTACTTTAGGGGCTGGGGTTGTGGCTCAGTGGCAGAGCACTTGCCTAGCATGTGTGAGGCACTGGATCGATCCTCAGCACCAAATAAAAATAAATAAAGGTCCATCAACAACTAAAAAATATTTAAAAAATCTAACTACATTAAAATTAAGACTTTTTGTTAATTTAAAAGATACTATAGCTGGGCATAGTGGTACATGTCTATAATCCCAGAGAGTTTTGAGGCAGGGCAAAAGGACTGCAAGTTTGAGGCCAGCCATAGCAATTTAATGAGATCCTGTCTGAAAATAAAAAATAAAAAGGGCTGGGGGGCTAGGGATATAGCTCAGTTGGCAGAGTGCTTGCCTCACATGCACAAGGCCAAGGATTCAATCCCCAGCACCACAAAAAAAAAAAAAAAAAAAAGGGCTGGGGATGTAATTCAATGGTAGCACACCCCCAGATTCAATGGTTCAATCCCTAATACCACCAAAAAAGAAGAAAAAAGACACCATAAAGAAACTGAAAGGACAAGTCATAAACTGGAAGGAGATATCTATGGTATACGTAACTAACAAAAGTTCCAGAATCCAGATATGTAAAGATCACCTACAGGCAATATGAAAAAGGCAACCTAATAAAAAAATGAACAACAGGGATGGGGCTGTGGCTCAATGGCCGATCGCTTGTCTCGCACATGTGAGGCCCTGGGTTCGATCCTCAGCACCACATAAAAATAAAATAAAGGTACTGCGTCCGACTAAAACTAAAAAATAAAATATTAAAAAAAAAACCAATGTTCTGGATTAGACAAAGGGGAGTGAAGAGAAGGGAGGGGGGATGAGACTAGGAAAGACAGAATGAATCAAACATAACTTTCTTATGTTCACATATGAATAAGCAACCAGTGTAACTCCACATTATGTACAACCACAAGAATAGGAAGTTATACTCCATGGATGTACTGTCACTTATAACTAAAAAGAACAAATAAAAAATTTTAAAAATGTTCTGAATTGGCCAGGCATGGTGGTACACCTCCTGTAATCCCAGTGATTTGGGAAAGTGAGACAGGAAGACCTCAATTTTGAAGTCAGCCTGAACAACGTAGTGAGACCCTGGTCTCAAAATAAAACTATAAAAAAGGGATGGGGATGTATGTAGCTCAGCAACAGACTGTCCCTGGGTTCAATCTCTAGAACCATACTAAACAAATGTTTAGAACTGAAAACTATAAACAATTCAACTGCTCATTAGTGGAATGGATAAACCATGGTATATTCATCAAGTAGAATGCTACACATCAATGAAAAGAACCAGCTTCAGGCATAGGCATTAACATGGAAAAATTAAAAAAAAAGATGAATAATAAAGTCAAGTCTCAGAAAAATGTTTCTATTAATATAAATTTGACAAACAAGGAAAACAACATATTCCTTAGGAATATATACACATGTGGTAAAACTATAAAGAAAAGCAAGGATATAATTAACACAAAATTTAGGACAATACTTACTGCTTGGAAAAGAAGGTAATATATCACTGGAGTTCAAAGCAATTAGTAGGAATAAACCCAGGTATATAAGAATCACATTGTAAAGGGATTATGCTGTCTAAATGTGAAATAAAAAACACCAACTAGACAAAATTCCAAGTCATCTACAGTATATGCTAATTACAAAAATGTGATTAGGGTTCAGTGGTGCACACCTGAAATACAGCTATTGGGGCAGCCTGGGCAACTTAGTGAGATGCTATATCAAAATAAAATTTTAAGCTGGGCGCAGTGGTGCACACCTGTAATCCCAGTGGCTTGGGAGGCTGAGGCAGGAGGATCGAAAGTTCAAAGCCAGCCTTAGCAAGTTAGCGAGTCCCTAAGCAATTCAGTGAGACCCTGTCTCTAAATAAAATACAAAATAGGGTTGGGGATGTGGCTCAGTGGTTGAGTGCCATTGAATTCAATTCCCAGCACCAAATAAATAAGTAAATAAATAAATAAAAATTTAAAAAGGGTGAGGAGCCAGGAGCAGTGGTGCATATTGATAATTCCAGTGATTCAGGAGGCTAAGGTAGCAGGATGATAAATTTGAGGCCAGCCTCGGCAATTTAGTAAGACCCTGTCTCAAAAGAAAAAAAAAAAAAAAAAGACGTGGTGAGGCTAGGAA
>NW_026013243.1:0-2602 GCF_001458135.2 Marmota marmota marmota | reverse complement strand
TGTTTGTTATGTTTATTTTGCTAGTTAACAAAGATTTAAAACACCAACATAATTTCTATTGATGTTCAAAATTTGTTGGCTGTAATGGTACATTGAAATGATCTCTATAAAGATAGTCTACAATGATCTAGGGTAGAGTTTATGATTTTTTTTATTTTAAACTGGTTGCGTGCACTAAAAGTGGAAAATGCTTCATACCTCAAGTAATTTGGGTGCACATCTGTGCTTTGGGAAGAGATATGATAAATAGCAATATTATCACCTAGCTTTTTATTATTCATTACAGCTTACTAAATACTTTAGCATATATTACCTGATTGATTGATTTCTCTTCATTGAGGATGATAAAGGCTACAAAGCTCTGAAACTGAAGGTGTAAAATCAGCACCTGGAGATGCAATGTCTGTGCAGAGGGTTGTCCTGAAGGTGAAGCGTTTCCCAGGCAGAAACAAATGACAAGGATCTAGAGTTTCCTTTCAGATAGTAACTTACTTCATGAATCCCCTAAGCTGCTGGTGATCACTGTGCTGCTTCTACGTGTCACCTTCCTAGAGGTGACTCCTGTAGCTTTCATATATAAAATGATCATCAAAAACTCCTACTGGCAAGCTAAAGAAAAAGCAAAAGAAGGGGTAAAAAATAAAAGAAATCATCCATAAAGTAGAACTAAAGGAAATATTTTATAAAGCCAATAAAACAAAACAAAAAAGCTCTTAAGATAAAGAAGTCATAAATTTCTGTTACTTTATTATTGTTGTTTTAAATTTGCACATAGTAAAATGATTACCACTATCTTGAAAGTTAACCTATTCAGCACCTTGCACAATCACTCTGTGTGTGTATGTGTGTGTGTGTGTGTGTAAGAGCACCTCAGTTCTATTTTCTTAGCAAATATTCAGTACACAATGTGTATTAACTCACCACAATCACGTCATGCTTCAGATCTCTGCACAGATTCATCCTGCATGACTGCAGTTTGTTTCTTTCCTTGCCTATTTCCCCGTCTCCCAGACTCCGGGATCCTGTGACCACCATTCTCCGCTGTCTCTATGCACTGTCCTCTTTCTAGATTGCACATATAAGGGAAAGCAGGTGACAGGTGTCTTCCTGTGCCTGGTTCATTGCACTTTCCATAGTGCCCTCCAGGCCCATCCATGTGGCCTCCAATGGCTATGATTCCTGTTACTTTTCAAAGACTAGAAGCAATAGCACCGATGACTTTTAGGAAGGAAAGGGCTTTGCTTTGTGTGAGAAGAGACAATGCTGTTGGCAAGGATGAAACACGGAGAGGGCTAAGACTGCAAACCCTCCTTCATCTGCCCTCTGCTGTGCACCGCATTCCACGCCTCCTTATCTGAGAGTGCGTCGAGCATCTGAGGGCAGCAGCAGCAAGATATCTCTGTACTTAGAGTGCTCAGATTTCAGTGGGAAACACAGTTCTGTTCTAATGACTGCAAAGGGCATTTGCAGATAAACAGCTCCTCAGTTACAGCAACGTTAAAAGCTGAAATTATTCTGCTCTTTTCCAAACTAGGCATCTGAGAAATTTTGTAAGTTTATAACGGAGCATGACCACAAATTTCAGCAAGGGATTCAGAAAGGCATTGCCTGTGTGAGTGTGTGTGTGTGTGTGGTGGGGGGGGGTATCTGTATTTATGTAAATATATAAATGCGTCTCGGATGCAGCATAAGTGCATCTTGTTCTCTCCACCTCCTGATTTTGGGCCCTTAGGAATTCTGATAATGGCACTATTTCCTGGAGTACCTGGGATCATCCTCAGGGTTCACAGCAGAGTGTGCTCCGGCAGCCCTTAACAGTGAGACCAAACTAGATAAGACCTATTGATTCAATGTCACCTTAGATTTGGATGAAAGACCCAAACAATCCAACCAACACAGCGCCTCAGTTTGCATAGTGATTTCAGAATGGAAAGCACAAATTTGCAAGCATCTCCTTTGCTCTTTGTGGAAGGCAGATTCTAAAATGTACCTCGCAATAGAAATACCACAAAAACTAAAATAATGATAAAAATATCAATAATTCTAACTTTTATTGAGGGATACTCTGTGCCCCATGCAGTTCTTTATTTGAATTTCACAATAAACATCTGATCTATGTAATTAGTATTAATCCTGCTCATAACTAAATAAACAGGACCAGGAGATCTTGGCACAGGCCGGACGTAGGGGAGGTGTTTCTAGCTAAGGCCCTCCCTCCTCTCTATGGGAGAGGATGGTAAAGCCTGCTGAAGTATAATTAATTAGAGAGTACCCAATCTTACTAATTTAGTATAAGGAAAATCCTATCACTCTGTTTTATTTCAAGCAGTATTATCATCTTCACGTTCTACTGGGGTTCTCGTAGGTTCACTGTGCCCTCCTTCACTCCTCTGAGTCCCCAGAGTGCCTCAACCCCAGCACTCCAAGAGGCTGGGAGGGGTGCAGTTTCCTCCTCTGCCAGACTCAGACGGAAGCCAGATGCTGCCCTTCCAAGCTGTCCCTTGGTGGCTCAGCGCACGCTGCTCTGTGTGTACCCTGAAGTAGTGCCTTTCTCCTCTGTCCTCCTGAGGAGGCCTCTGTTGGCTTACCTTAGAGGGACAGG
>NW_026013242.1:0-2602 GCF_001458135.2 Marmota marmota marmota | reverse complement strand
ACAGCAATTAGTTTTCAAGTGAAGAGAACACTAAGAAAATGTGACCCATCCTTTAGTTCTCATATGTGCCATAGTTAACAGTAGCAGAGATTGCTGTAGATAAGTGACTTGGGACTTCTCCTTCAAGAAACAGATTTTAAGCAATTTTCAAACTTTAAAATTTTTGGATTGCCCAAAAAGGATCTTACAATTTATTCTTCCATGGATCTAAGGGTGTTTATTTATCAGTTCAGAGATCCCTTGTATTGGTACTGTTATCTTGTTTGTAAAACAATTTTCCACCATACTTTAATTTTTTGTAATTCCTAAGACTATTTTGTTTGTCATTTGAATTAAAACTCAGGCGTGGGCAATAGTAATGCTTTCCCATTTTGGTTGTGTCTGAAAAGTTCTAATGAAATCTTTAAGTGACTTCTGAAACTATGAAAAGGCTCCATCTTTTAGACTAAGTAATCTTATGAACTCAAGAATCCTAAGTTCATGATGAGAAGATAAGCAACATTGTTTTAAAGTTGGGCCAAAAATAATTAGTCTACAATACAAAACAGACTTATGTTCCTTTGTTTACAGTCATTGGCCACTTACTCAAAGGGATTTAGATTATTTAATTTTTTGCATAATTATAAATTCATATATCACTTCCTCCAACTCTTGAGCCAGACATTGTTGCTGTCAGTATAATAATTTATTTCTTCACTTACCCTTAAGTCTCTATGAGGCAGGTGAGTGAAGTTAAAAATCTCTTTGGAAAAAAAAAAACAACAACTCTACAATTTACTTCTCATTTTAGGGGCAAGTAATGTTGCTGTCCCCAAATTTGGCTTGTGTAAGATCATCAGTAGACTGTAAGTGGAATTAAAGAGTTGACTAGTTATTTGGAACTCTTTCAGAGTAGTTGATACAGATAAAAGGCAGTTCTCACTTTTTAGCAGAGTATAGCCTAATGGGCAGCAGTGTGGGAAGTGGCTTACATATTTTTGTACTTCAGTATTCTCTGGTTCCTCAGTTGCATCCTCTTTCCTCCAAGTTAACCATATTGCACGTCTGTGTGCTATACACTATAGATGATTCACGTTTATTTTTGCAGTGATATTTTTCAAATTAGTTTAGGGAGCAGATGTTTTTGTATTTGTGCTTGCTTTCCTTTTCCTGATGCCATTCCACAAATACAGGGGGAAAATACATTGCTGCTGTCCTTGGTGAATTTTGCATATCTCTTTGATTTGGGCTGCTGCACTGTAATGCATGATAATGTGACAACTGCAGTCAAGCAAGACCTTCCTTTCTTTCCTGGTACTTGCTATCAATATCGCAGCCGTGTTGCAGGGATTGGAGCAACTTCTTCAGCTCTTGGTAATTCCTCTGTTTTAGTCAGCAGGAAAACGTTTATTGAGGGCTCATGGTTTTTAGAGGTCTCAGTCCAGAGAAGACTGGTTCCATTCCTCAGGGATCAAAGTGAGGCAGAACATCATGGTGGAAGAGTGTGGCAGAGGGAAGCAGCTCACATCATGCATGACAGGGAAGCAGAGAAAGACTTCAATCTCCAGACACAAATATAAACCTCAAAGCCAAGCCCCACTTCCCATCTCCTCCAGCCATTCCCAACCACTGCAGTTACCACTCAGTTAATCCCTATCAGGAGATTAAATCACTGATTGGGTTAAGACTCTTACAAACCAATCATTTCTCCTCTGAACCTTCTTGCATTGTCTTACTCGTGAGCTTTTGGGGGACACCTCACATCCAAACCATAACATCCCCCAGGATCTTCAGGCAAAAAGCAAATATAGCTAGATCTCTCCCTCTGTTAGTCCTGTGTTCCTGAGTTTCAGGACTGGGTTCAGAAAAGTTATGGTTTAGAATGAACCTGAAAATACAAACTTATGCATAGCATACTTTCCATATACATTATTTTCTGCTCTAGGACCCAAATGAAATACTTGCATTATTGTAAATTATAAGTAGAAATGTTGTCCTTGTCTCCTAAAATGTGAGGCCTAACAGGATGTTGTGAATGTTTGATAAAACTCTACAGACAGTTGTGTTTGAGTGAAGGTATAATATGGTAGAGGAGGAAGAGCACTGGACAGTGCCATAGTTACCTACTGCTTTATAACACATCATACCAACTTAACACCTTAAGACAACACACATTTATTCTCTCATGGTTTTTGAGGGTTCAGGAGCAGCTTAACTGGGTGGCTTTGGCTCAGGGTCTCTCATGAAGCTGCAGTTAAGACATTAGGTGGGGTTGCTGTCATCTGAGGACTTGACTGAGAATGGAGGATCTGCTTTCAAAATGGCTCATTCACACTAGTATTGATAAGACCCCTTAATTTTTTGTTGGCTTAGGCACCTTTAATTCCTTACCACTGGGGCTTCTCCATAGGGCTGTTCATGTGATAGCTGGCTTCTTCCAAAGTTGGTGATCAGAGGAAGAGAAAAAGAGAAAGAGGAGTGGAGACCAAGCTGGAAGCTGCAGTTTTTTTTTTTTTATAAACTAATTAGGAGAGGCTGGGGTTGTGGCTCAGTGTCAGAGAGCTTGCCTCGAACATGTGAGGCACTGGGTTCCATCCTTAGCACCACATAAAAAATAAATAGG
>NW_026013241.1:0-2602 GCF_001458135.2 Marmota marmota marmota | reverse complement strand
GCCCCCGCCCAATCACCATAATGTGTCTGCATCCTCATATCAAAGAAAACATTCAGCCTTTGGTTTTTGGGGATTGGCTTGCTTCACTTAGCATTATATTCTCCAATTTCATCACTTTCTGGTGGTACTTTAGATCAAAAGAAAAGGGTCTAACAAGATACACATTTTGATTTTTAGAAACAGCGACTTCAATAAAACCAAGTAGTTGGTAGATCATTGAAAGGTAACTGATGGTTGTATTACTAACTGAACAAGATCCATGAAAGTTTCCAGCAGGACCTAAGTTGGTGCAATCACACATCTGAAGACCAGTCTCATTACACATGAGGTGAACCTATCCCTTCTGCCAAAGTACACCTTTGCTGTTTAGGGAAAACTGAGACTAAGCTAATGAGGCAGTCAGCCAAGAGGCAGTACTCATGGTACCCCAAATCTCACATTTTTTTTAAAGGCAGAGGTAACCACCTCTAGCTCCCTTTAGCTGCCTCTGGAGGACTTTTCCATACCTTTCTTCTTCTCCTTCTTCGACGGTGCTTTTGGTGCAGCCTGTTGGTCAGGCTGACCATTGGTTGTGCTCGTTTCTACTTCGTTAGACATGGCAAAGAAGGAAAGCAGCAAACCCAGCACCAGCAGACACTTAATGACACCAGGCGATCCCCGATGGAGAGGTCTCAAATGAACATAACCTACAACACACACCTGTGGGCATATAATACATATGAGGCATGATGAGGTCAGAACACAGAAAACCCAGAACCACTATAGCTAGTGATTCTCCTTCACAGCTCTGTGTACTCATGTTATTCCTTCTTCTCTGTTAGCATGAACTCTGAGAGCAGGGAAGTAGGTAGTAGGTAAGTATGCTTAACAAACTTTTCCTTAAATACTTGGTATCTGTTAAAATTTAATGATTATCTAGCTGAATAGCTTGTATTAGAACTTCAGCATAAAAATCTAGTATTTAAGATAGGGATCAACAAACTTGCTGAGTTTCATAGCAAAACAGAAATACACTGAATGCAGAGTCTGCTAAGATTGTAACTGGTTTTAAAATTGAGAATTACGAATTTAATTCATATATTTTTTATCTATATTGACAGTGACAAGAGTGGGGTTATGGGCTAGGGATGTTGCTCAATGGTGGAGTGCTCAGAAGGCATGTGCAAGTCTCTAGGTTCAATCCCCAGACCACACACTCTTGCCCACATGTGCACACACACAGAGTTATGAATTTATCTTAATCATATTGATAAGTATTTTTTTAAATACTAGGATTTTGCATTTGATCTCACTGATCTCCAAACACCACACTTTAAAAGGTGTCCATTTTTGACACTGACACATGTACCAGAGAACGAATGGGTGCCAATCGTGCAGTTCACTGACTATAAATACTTATATGCTATTATTTAGCATTACTATCCTCAAATAGTTGTATTATATGCTCTCATAAAGTTTTCCCATGCATCATAGTTTAGGTAAAAGAGGGAAAAAAAGTCATTGCAAGCCCACAGAAATGAACTAATGTTTCAAAAATTTCTTTGACTTCTCACTAGCCAAAGTGTCTATACAACTCTAGAGAGAGCTAGAGTATGAAGGTCAACTGCAAACCAAAGGCAAAGAAAAGTCAGTCATTGTTCTATAATCCTGCAAAGACTACCTCTGAGCTAGAACCACCCAAGCACCACTACTATGAAGTCACTCTTCATTCTGTGTCTATACTGCCAATTGATTTGAGCATTTAATTAAAAGGTCAAACCCACTGCATGGGAATGTATGCTACTTGTTAGACATCTTAAGGCAAAAGTTACACCTCAGGTTTTATTCAAGGGCTAAAAAGCCCTCTTCATAAATTTCAATGTGTTTTCTTGGACAGCATTTATTTCTTCCCCCTTTGAGTTTTTTAAATGACCTTTATAGTTTTAGGAGTATATACATATGGATTATATGTATATAATCCATGTATGATCAATGTTATCTGAATTGTTTCATTTGGAAATTTAGTAGTTAATTTTGCTCAAATTCATCTGACTGGTAGGTAGCCAGGGAGACAGTCTATTTATAGTTGCAAGTCTTACATAGTAGAAGACTCGGTCTTACTTGGGCTGGACTTTTGGATGCCTTGATTGGTTTCAAGATATTTTGGGGGATTAGGCACTATTAGGTTTTTTAAAAATTATATTAACTCCAAAAGTTTCACAGCAGCTTTATGAGTGTGATGATCAAGCATTATTTCATTTTTCAGAGGAAAAGCCAAGGCACAGAAATGTTAGCACCTGCTAAAGTATAGAACCAAGTTTCTAGCCCATCAACTGGCTCAAAGTCAGAGTTCTTTATCAGGCACTGATGAATCTCATGTTAGAAGCCACACTGTAAACTGGGTGTGGTGGTGCACAACCATAATCCCACCTGCTCGGTAGGCTGAGGTGGGATGATCACAAGTTTAGGGCTAACCTAGTCAATTTGGTGAGATCTTCTCTCAAAATAAAATTTAAAAAGGACTCAAAGTATAGCCCAGTGTTCAGTGGAAGAGTGCTTACCCAACATGCAGGAGTCCCTGAATTCAATCTCCAGCGACATAAAAAAAAAAAAAAAAAAAGCC
>NW_026013240.1:0-2602 GCF_001458135.2 Marmota marmota marmota | reverse complement strand
GGTTTTTTTTTTTTTTTTTTTCAGTTCAGGGCTGGGGTTGTGATTGGGTGGGAGAGCACTTGCCTAGCATATATGAGGCACTGGGTTGGATTCTTGGCACCACATATAAATTAATTAATTAATTAAATAAAGATTCACCAACAATTAATAAAAATACAAAAAAAGCTTCAGTTTATACTGCATTACTATTGAATCGTTACTCATCAGTATTGTCCTGTAGAAATATAGTCTAAATCAAATATGTAATTTAAAAATTTTCCAGCACCCAAATTAAGAAAGTAAAACAAGTGGAATTAATTTTAATAATGTTTTAATTAAGCCAATATATGAAAATATTATCTTTTTGACATAACATCAATATGAAAATTATAAGATATTTTGTATTTTTTACTATGTCTTTGAAATTTGTTGTAAATTTTAAACTATCAACATTTCAAATCATAATAACCACATTTCAAATGTTTAACAGTTACGAGTGGCAGTTTTATGTATTTTAAAATGTATTAGTTACAGGCAGATGATGAAAAAAGGAAGTTCCAAGTTCTTTTTAATTTATTTTTTAGTATTTTATTTGTTGTTTTTAGATATACATGATGGTAGGGTGTATTTTGACACATTATACATACATGAAGAGCAGCCCATTACAATTTTGATTCTATTCTTTTTTTTAAAAAAAAATGTAGTTGTATATGAACAGCATCCCTTTATTTGCTTGTTTATTTTTTTATGTGATGTAAGGATTGAACACACTGCCTCACTTATGCCAGGCAAATGCTCTGCCCGATTCCGTTCTTATGGTTGAACATAATGTGGAGTTACACTGGTTGTGTATTCATATATGAACATAGGAAAGTTATGTCTGATTCGTTCTATTGTCTTTCCTATTCCCATCCCTCTCCATTCCATTTATTCTCCTTTGTCTAATCCAATGAACTTCTATACTTCTCCATCCTACACTACCTTGTTATAGGTTAGCATACATATCAAAGAGAACATTTGACCTTTAGGTTGTGGGGACTGGCTTAATTCACTTAGCATGATATTCTCCAGTTCCACCCATTTACCAGCAAATTCCATAATTTAATTCTTCTTTATAGCTGAGTAACATTCCATTGTGTTTATGTATGTTTTCTTTATCCATTCAACTGTTGAAGAGCACCTGGGTTGGTTCCGAAGCTTGGCTATTGTGAATTGAGCTGCAATAAACATTGATGTAGCTGCATCACTATAGTTTGCTGTTTTTAAGTCCTTTGGGCATATACCAAGGAGTGGGATAACTGGTTCAAATGGTGGTTCCATTCCAAGTTTTCTAAGGAATCTCCATACTGCTTTCCATGTTGGTTGCACTAATTTGCAGTCTCACCAGCAAAGTGAACCTTTTCTCCCACATCCTCACCAAGATTTATTGTTACTTGCATTATTGATAATTGCCATTCTGACTGGAATGATATTGAATCTCAGTATGGTTTAAATTGCATTTCTCTAATTGCTAGAGATGTTGAACATTTTTTCATATATTTGTTGACTGATTGTATATCTTCTTCTGTGAAGTGCCTGTTCAGTTCCTTTGCTCATTCATTGGTTATTTGTTTTTTTTTTTTTGTTGTTGTTGTTATTGTTTTGTTTTGTTTTTTGCTGTTAAGTATTTTTGAATTCCTTGTATATCCTGAAGTTTAATGCTTTATCTGATGTGCAGGTGGTAAAGATGTTCTCCCATTCTGTAGGCTCTCTGTTCTTGTACTTGATTGTTTCCTTTGTTGTGAAGAAGATTTTTAGTTTGATGCCATCCCTTTTATTGATTCTTGATTTTATGAAGTTCTAAGTTCTAATATTTTCTTCCTGAGTCCTAGTGGATGGCCTTGAAGACCTCCTAGTTTGTGTGAATACCACATTAAAAAATAGTGGTCTAGAATCATGATGGGATTATCCAAGTTTCTAGGTATAATAGTTCTAAAAGATGAAGTTGTTCTTTTTTAATACTGTGTTCAACATTGATGCAAGTATTACCACCCCCCCACACACACATACATAGAATTTCCTTCAAGAGAAAGAAACAATTACATATCTTGATGGGAAGAATATTAATCTTCACATTTAAAAAGAGTGTATGTGATATATTCCAGAAGCCATCTTTGGAAAAATACAGAATGCCATAATTTCTTACCACTGTGTAAGGTTGAAGCTTTAGGAAACTGTACTATACTGACCCCTCTAGCACAGTGCTCTATACTTTAGGAATATACACATTCTTTGAGAAGCTTGGAAAGAGATGGGAGGAAACTGGAGCAGTGACTAGGATCCATCAGGTCACCATCCATGGAGCTTGAATGGTAACCTCTTTGGTGATTTTTTTTCGGCAGAGGAACATCCTAGTCAGAGTTGTTTTTTGAAATATGTTCCACTGACTGCAGTTGGAATATGGACTTAAGAGGTCAAGACAGAGCTTAGGGCAAGTTGAAAGCAAAATAGTGTATTACAACAATGAACTTGCTCACTGAATCTCATCAGATGAACATGCTTGCTTATTATTTGGAAGCAATCATGAAATTCATATGGAAAAATAAAAGACCCAGAATAGCAAAAACAATGCTAAGCAGGAAGT
>NW_026013239.1:0-2603 GCF_001458135.2 Marmota marmota marmota | reverse complement strand
CTTACTCAAGAAGAAATAGATTTGGTCAATTGTCTTGTATCTATAAAAGAAATAGAAATTTTAGTTAAAAACCCTTCTACCAATACCAATCCAATCTCAAGTGGCAACAATATTGAATTCCAATTACAAAAGGAAGAAGTAATAAAATTTTACACAAAACTATAAAGAAAGATGAAGATGAAGTGCTTTTCAACTCACTTAATGGGTCCAGTATTATTCTCATGAAAAAAAAAAAACCCAGGAATGAGCATTGTAAGAGAATATTATTACAAACTAAGATCACTAATTCCCTAATGATTCCCCCCAACACTCTCACCCCAACCCCCCACACAATGATCTTGGATGCAAAAATTCTAAGCAAAACTTGGCAAAGAAAATTCAACAATATACGAAATAGGTTAATATATCATACCAAAGTTTTTCATAGAGATGCAAAGTTGATTTAACATTCCAAAATTGATCAATGCAATTCCATATCAATGATATAAAATGACATATACATATACACATATATATTCATAAAATCAATAAGTGTAGAAAAGTGTTTCCTAGTAACCCAATATCAACTTCTGTTTAAAATTTTAGCAAACTAGGAATAGAAAGTAAGTGCCTCAATCTGACACAGGGAATCTATTAAAAACTTATCAGAAACACAATAATTAATGACAATAGACTGAATACTTAACCAAATCCTCAGAAAAAAACGGGGTTTTGTACATATCATTTCTTTCGGTTTGCTACTAAAGAGTCTGTCGATGTACTCAGTTAAGGGGCGGAAAACACTAAAAATCATACTAATGAAAAATAAAAAAAAATAAATTAACTTTATTTACAGAAAACATGAACATTTATAGTAAAAATCACTGAATCTTTTAAAAATGTCTGGAAATAATAGTAAAATTGCAGGATTCAAGATCAACATACAAATAAAAATCAATTGTATATATGGTAGAAGTGAATGTTCATAAATAGAGATTAAAAAAAAAAAAGATACCATTCTGTTGTGGGTCTATAGCTCGGAAAACACTCTCAACTGATTTTTTTTCCAAATTGAAGAGTCTTTATTTAGCTAGCTGGAGACTGCTCCCTGATGGACCCAAAATGTGTCTGCCAGGAACAGTATGGGGTGCAAGTTCTATGGGGTTTATAAGGGAAAAAACAACATCCTTGAAAATGTAGATGCAAGCACGCAAGGAGGACACAGAAGCTAAAGTTAACAATCAGCCACCCAATGCATATAACCACATCCTTGTTCCAAACACATGCAGTACAAAAATAAACAACTTTTACAAGAAATAAGTTATATAACCAGGGTTACATTTTGGAACTTCCAAATGGAGTCACTTAGGCAAGGTTTTGTTTTGTTTTGTTTTTAAGTTGTCAATGGACTTTATTTATGTGGGGTGCTGAGAATTGAACCCAGTGTCTTACAAATGCTAGGTAAGTGCTGTACCACTTAGCCACAACTCCAGCCAAAGGCTAAATTCTTTTAAGTACAGTCAGGATAACTTAACATTATTTATCCTATTATCTAATCTTGTCTTATCTATTAATATCCTCCATTTTATAGGGTGCTTATTGGGCTGATCCATAATCTAAGTTGGGCTATAACAATTAAAGAAAGCATCAAAAATATAATGTGTGTAGGAATAAATTTTACAAACCTCATTCAAGGAAGCAGGGCTAGTGGGACTCACTGTACAGTTGCGGATGCGCCTACTGATGAGGTCCTCTTGGAGCTTCTGTTAGAGGTGTCTGGGCTGCAGGGAGTATCTGGGAAGAATGGAAGAACTTGACCAAGTCCCACAGCTGGACGTGGCTGCTGGTCCTCTGCTTCCTGTTTGGATGCAATGTCCTTCTGATCCTCCTTCTGATCTTTTCCTCCTTCATGTCCAGAGTGCTGCAGAATGATGCAGAGCCAGAGCCGCAGATGAGGGCAGAGATCCAGGATATGAAGCAAGAGTTCTCCATGGTTAACCAGATGGATGAGTTTGCCAGATATGCCAGGCTGGAATGGAAGATCAAAAAAGATGGTGGACCAGCTCAAGACTTATGTGAAAGCACGGACTGCTCAACTAGCCAAGATAAAAAGATTTTTAAGTGTTGCTTTCTATACATTGCAAGCTACCTTGATGATGTCACTCATTTGGAAGTATTGTTCTGCCCCTGTGACTGTTGTGCTGAGGAAATGGATAACACCACTAGACCACCTGGTAGCCTTCCTGCTAGAACAGCAGGTGGTGTTGGAATTACTAATTGGATTTTAGTGTCTGTAACAAGTTGTGGTGACCCCTTGTACTTTACCCTTTCAGTGGAAAAGAAAGATGAATACCACTGTGGGATTTTGTTGTTGTTGTTAAACTGGGGGTTGAACTCAAAGGTTCTTTACTACCTAACCCCAGCCACAGTCCTTTTTATTTTTAATTTTGAGACAGGTTCTTGGTAAATTGCCCAGCCTGACCTCAAGCTTACCATCCTCATACCTCTTCATCCTGAGTGTTTGAGTTACACTTGTGCCCCACCACACCTATCCCAGCTATTATGACTTCTAAAATGATTCTCTTATTAGGTTAAATGTCTGATTGCTGCTTAAAAATACAAAA
>NW_026013238.1:0-2603 GCF_001458135.2 Marmota marmota marmota | reverse complement strand
AGAGCCGCGGGCAGCAGCCGCCCCCTTGGCCAGCGCTGGGGCCGGTGTGGCGGCCAGGGCAGGGGGGGTCCACTCACCCAGCAGCTACCCTCTGCTCTCGTGGTCCTGGAGACCACCCACGGGGCCAGCAGGGCTGTCCTTTCCTTTCTTATGGACACACACTAACTGCACGCACTAAGGAGGTGCCTTCTGGTATTTCCCACTCCCCGCTCACCTGCCCAGTCCTGGTAACGCTGTTCTGCACACAGGTCGCCATTTCAGCTTCTGCCTCTGAGAGCCCTCACGGTGCTTGTCCCCCTGAACCTGCGTCTTCCACTCAGCATAACGCCCTCCATCTCCACCCACTTTGCTGCAAATGGCAGGATTTCATCCTTCTTCAGAGCTGACTAGTACTCCAGTGTGGAGAGACTCCACAGGTCCTTTGTCCCCTCCTCTGTGGACGGCCCCAGGGCCACCCCACATCCTAGCAGTTGTGAATAGAGCCGCAGTGATCTGGGCGCATGGGTGTCTCTCGGGAACACAGACTTCATTTTCTTTGGATGGAGGCCCAGGAGTGGGATAGCAGGATCCTAAGGGAGTGCCACACACTGTTGCCCACACCGGCTGGACCGTTGCATCCCCCCCAGCGCGGGTGGCCCCTGTCCTCCTCACCCCACCATCATGGGTCATTTGTGTTAATAGCCATCAGCGTGGTTGTGGCCCGAGTTCCGTCTCCCCCTTCACAGGTTGGGGAGCTGGGAGCGAGCTGCCCTGTGAGTGGGCGGGACGCTGGGCCTGCGCCCAGCCATGGGCCCCTCCCAAACTGCCCAGTGAGCCCTCATGAGATGGCGCCCCGTCTCCACACACAGGCAGGTCCAGGAGACCAGTGTCCAGCCCTGCACCCCTGAAGGTGCCCAGCCCCGACGGTGGGCACTCACCTCCCTGTTCTTCGTACGGCTTGACCCCGTGTGTGACCCGACAGGCCACGGGGGCTCTTCCCACCCGCTGCACGGGAAGCCCACTGGGGGGCCCGTGGCTTGTCCCATCCACAGGAGAAGTGGGCTCCCTGCCCCAGCCCCTCGGCCCTTTCCCTTCGGTCAGAATGTGGCTCCTGTGCTCAAGGGTGAGCCGTGGCTCGACCCCAGCTCTTTCCTCCCACCGTGCGGTACTCTTGGGGACGCCTCGGTCCTGTGAGCTATGCAAGAGCAACCCCCTCCGTTTGCAGCAGGGCTCTGACCTCAGCGTAAGGCTGCGCAGTCTCCACCACAAAGGGTGCTGGGCCCATGTTGTGCAGGGCCTTGACGGTCAGTGCAAGTCTCCCGGGAAGCCCTAGGGAGCCACCGAGGGCTCTGGAGGGGTGCCTGGCAGGACTGGAGCAGTGTCTTAGCCCCTGTGCCTTCGGGCTGAGGGCAGGCTTCCCTGGTGGGGGGGCCGGGCCCTCCTCGGCCAGGCCCTGCGTGCCTGCTGGTGCCCAGCACCATGTCCAACCACATGGGCACTCTCCCTATCCCTGAGCCGAGGGCATACCTCCTGCAGGTCACCTGGCCCCTGCACAGCCTGCCGCCCGGGGAACTCCCTCACCACCACCCCCGCCCCCCACTCAGCCTCACTGTCTTTGGAGCGCTGGCCCCAGCCTGGACCACCTGTCCTCTGTGTCCTTACCCTCCCGCCAGGCGTGGGCTCCACCTGGCAGGGCCTCTCCATCCTGCCCACAAGCAGGGCCACAGCACATGGCGCATGGGGGTTCAGTGAGTGTCAGGCAGAGTCCACTCCCCAAGGAGGACGGGCCTATCTGGGCAGCGCCCGGCTGGGGCTGGGGCCGGGACAGCCTGGGCCCCACAGCCACTTCCTTCCCCACCTGTTCTGCTGCCCCTGGGCGAGCCTGGGGCTTCGGGAGTCCGGGGACAGGGCGTGTGTGCAGCCGCCCAGGTGGAGGCAGGTGCCACCCCCAGGCCGGGAGCCAGGCAGGGCGTTTCCTGGGAGCTACGAGGCGCCAGGCATGGAGAGGAGCGGGTCCGCCCGCCCCGGTGCCCAGCCACAGGAGCCATTTCACAAAGGACGGGGCTCTGCGAGGTCCTCAGCCACCGAGCCCGCGAGGCAGAGAGGGTGGCCGAGGCCAGCTGCTCCAGTCCCCAGGAGTGACCTGGGCAAGCCCGAGACCTGCTCCTGGCCTGCCCAGGCTCCCTGGGGGACAAGGGCTGTGATGTGCCCTGTCCTCAAACAGATGTGGCGAGGTCATCGTCCCCTCCACCAGGGAGCTCGGTGTGAATCAGAGCAGGGCTCGCCGTCTAGGGGGCTCCCCTGGGGGCAGGAGCAGAGCCCGGGTCCCAAGTCCCCAACCTCGAGAGCCAGGTACCCACACAGGAAGGACTTGGGGAGGCACCGCCTCCTTTGTCACCGACACCATGAGCTGGAATTTCTCAAGGGGAGAGTCACATCTTGGCTGTGAGAGGGCAGGGCAGGGACACGTGGCCAGCGGCTCCGGGCCACCAGCCTCTGCCATTGAAGTCACCGTTACCTGCCGCGGGGGCCGTTTGGTTTCTGTGGGGCATAACAGGGCGGTTGAGGGGGTGATTGTGTCTTTCCAGAGGACAAAAGTCCCCTCGCTAGTTGCCACATCAAAC
>NW_026013237.1:0-2603 GCF_001458135.2 Marmota marmota marmota | reverse complement strand
TTTTTTTTTTTTTTTTTTTTTTAATTTTCTGAGGTACTAAACCCTGGCCCAGGAAAGTTCTCTGCTTTCATTCAGAGGGAATTAAGCTAGTCACAATCAAATCTTCCTCCATCAATAACCAATTTAAACCATTATCCCAATTAAATATCATTCTGAAAGCAATCTTAATCAATGTAGACTTGATAGACTTCCTGAAGAATTGCCTAATTAAACTCTAAAACATCAAATGATTCTGCCTAGTCAACCCAGTGAAGACAGGAAATAGAGGAGAGGAAATTTTGGAAATTAACCATCTGAGAGCATAAGAAGCAATGAGCATGCATGCTGACTCACAGGCATGGCCAGAGCAGAGAGGTTAAGCAAATGAAGCATTTTGTTTCCAAGAACTCAATATTTGAGGGTCATTTTAATGCCATTGTCAGTGAATTTAATTGACTGATGTCAAGACTCCTATGCCTAAACTTGATGTTTTATCTAAGCTGACACATAATTAATTGTATTAATTTGAGGTACTTATAAGGTACCATGTGATGTTTCAATACATGTATGCATTCTATAATGATCAGTGCTAGTATAGCCATCATCTCAAACACTCATGGTTTCATTGAGGTGAAATAGAAATTCTTCTCTTCTAGCTATTTTTAAATACACTTTATTATTAACTGTATTCACCCTATGTGCAAGGAGAACACAATAGGGTGAATATAGTTTTTACATGGAATATAGAATTTTTCACTTCTATCTAACCATAACTTTTTACCCACTTCTTCCATTAACCTTACCCTTACCTTCCTCAAAGCCTGATAACCACCATTCTACTTTCTACTTCTTCTAATGAGATTAAATTATTTTATCTTATTTCTCTGTCTGGCTTATTTCAATTAACATTATGTCATCTATGTTCATCCCAGTCAACACAATGGTGGGATCTCATCTTTTTGTGATTGGATAGTGTTCTGTTGTGTAAACATACCATACTTTCTTTATCCATTCATCTATTGATGGACACTTTGCATGAAGCCTTTCTTTACAATGACTCTGACATGAGAACAGGAATTGCGTGGTTCTATGTCTCAACTCCTCCCATTCCTGCTCTCTCATTTTTTTAAGATCCTGATTTTCTGTAAATCCAGAGTTTTGCTTGCTCTTACATATTTCATATATATGGTCAGGAAGTTGTTTGCAACAAAAGGATACCCTTTAAAGTGGTAGTATGTGGAGGCTGAAGTCTAGCCGAGGGTGCTTCCTGTTCATGTTGGTTGTCTATGGAGTACTGTCCATTCAGAGTGAAAACTTTTATTAATTTACAACAAACATACAATCTCATTCTATATTTTCTGTATTAGTTTTCCTGGAGCTGCAAGAAAAAAATTATCATATACCAAGTGTTTTTAAAACAAAACAAAAAATATTCTTCCAGCTGCCTGCAGCTGCCCCATTTCTTATCCTGTGGCATTTTTCTCTGCACTTCATCTCCACATGGGCTTCTTCTCTGTGTGTCTGTAGCATCCTTTTGTTTTTCTAAGAACATTTATGGTATCATTTGGAGTCTTTCTGCATAACTGAGGGTGATCAACCTCATCTTATGATCCTTAATTATATCAGCAATGACCTTTTTCCCCAATAAGGCCACATTTACCAGTTCCAGAGATTAAGTCTTGATATCCTTGGGTGGCCATCTTTCAGTCTGCCTATGTCCACCTCAAACTGTTTCCAGGCATGAGCCTGTTCTTAATGATGCCATGATAGATGAGCAGTTTTTCAGACAAGATGTTTCAGACACATGTAGGTCTTAAGTGCTATTTGAGACAGGGGATATGAATGTTGTGCTGTCAAATTGGAACAAAATGTATATACCAAGGTTGTCCTATAGAACTTTAAAGATGACATAAATAAGGTAGGTGCTCCCACATTTAGGACTCCAGACTCTGTGTTGGGCTTTTCACACCACATGAGGAGGGACAATCCTTTGACTCAGGCAAGTTGCTTGCCCTTTCTTCTGATGAACCATGGCAGTCCTTGTTATCACCTTAATTTAATACTGCCTAAGTGACTTAGCTCAATTTCTTCTCTTTCCTAATCTTTCTTATCTTTGAGGACAGGACACCTGGAGGCCAGAAGACCCTCTTCAAGTCAGCTGGCTGAAACTGGTTGGATCTATGATGGCTGCCGGAGTGACCACTAGACAAGCTCTGACTCCATCACAATCCCGTCTGTACCTGCATGCCACCCCCAGCACCATGACAGTTGCCAATTGCCATGACAACAACTAGGAAGAACCATAAAAAGAGCAAAAAGAGGTCATGCTCTAATTCCTAGAAAATCTCCAGCCTTACAGAATAAACATGAATTTATTAGCCTGTCTTCTCTCCTCACTTCTTTAGCCCTGTATTTATAATCTTCCAGCCCTGAGCAGTTGAGAAGCTCACCTGTAAGCCTTTTTCCCTGCTTTTCCTTTCAGCCAAAAATAAACCTTCCTGCACTGCTCAATCTGCACTCAATTTTATTAGGTCCATAATTCCAAGTGCGGAAAAGTACCCAGGTTGGGCTCAAAAATGGGTTACATCTGTTTGCAGGAAAAAAAAAAAAAAAAAAAAAAAAAA
>NW_026013236.1:0-2603 GCF_001458135.2 Marmota marmota marmota | reverse complement strand
TTGAAATTGGGCTTGCTGTCATAAGTAATGAGAGCTGAAGTTAAAAGCTTTATTGTGAACATTTGTGTTAATATGATTGGGAATTGAGATATGTTTAATATTTACTACAACTAGTTTTCCAGAGACTTAAAATTTCTCTCAAGTCCTTTTAAATGTTTCTCTCAGACTCTTTGCCTTGGGATTTTCTGAAGAAGACTTCAAATGCAGTTAGTGTTTCTTTCTGCTTTTTCAGGTATAATACCTGATGACTCTGGCCCTATTAATGTGCTATCAAGGTGTGGGAGAGAAACATTCTTTAATCTAATGACAAAATCTCAGTTTTTTATTGGTCCCATATTTCTGAGCTCTGACCTTCACAAGTGTGTAGCTTCTCCCCTTCCCTTGGGTGCCACAGAAAATCAGAGAACAGTTCTGGGAAAACACTTTTTCCTATAGCATAAGATTAAAATAGTCTCCCCTGGATAACAGGTCTTTGTTATGAAAAATTCTCCAGGCATATTTCAAAAGGTTTCCTTTCTTCTCCCCATGAGTTAGGAGGAGATTTTTCTTGACCCTTCACCATGAGAAATTGGTGGAGTTTAGTTTTGTTTTTTGTTATTTGTTGTTGTTGTTATTTTCAATAAGACTCACTAAAACTACTCGAGCCCCACAAGACACGTGGGGTTTATCCCACACTGAGTCTCCATCAGTTCATCAAAATTACCTTTTAAAGTTATTGCCCGTTTATGGCTGTCATAATTTCTCTTAAAGATAGGCACATTTCATTTATGACTCTATTCCCCTGTGTTTACAGAGTTTGGAGTGATGGTTTATCTGATGACCCAAGTTCCCTGATGGGTCCACTAAAACTGGTTGACTTTCAGTTTGTACAGTGTTTTGTTTGTTTGTTTTAAAAAATTAGAATGAAAATTTCTAAGATTTTCATATGTTGTAATTGGAAATGGAAGTTCTTATGCTTTTTCGAAACAAATGTAATATTACCTTCATTTCCATTCATACCTAAGGAAAGTTAGGAAAGTGGGTGGCTGATTTTCTTCAGGGTTATATTATTTTTCTGGCTATTCTCAAAGGGTGAAAGAGGATGGGAAGGAAAGAGGAAGAAGAAAAATGGGGAACTAAAATGGAACAAATTGTATTCAATATATATATGATTCTGTCAAAATGAACCCTGATAATTATGTATGCTTATAATGCACTAATAAAACGATTCTTAAGAATGCAAAAGAATGAATCAAGTTTTTTTTGTTTTTATTTGGTACCTAAATCTATAAAGATAAATATAAAATATAGAGTATGTTTTTAAATTCACTATTAACCAATACCTCCATTCCCTAAATTCGAACACCTCTAAATTCACAGAGATAATTATATTTACATACATGCTCACAGAAATCACCAACAAAATGGAGGAAAGAATGAAAATTATGATTTATTGGGCTAACTTCCATATTAATAACTATTAATTTAACTTCCAAACAACCCTATTAGGTAGTATTTATTTCTTTACTGAACCAGAGAGATCAAAAGTTTTAAATAAAAATCACTTTCATGTACAAACATATTTTAGAGTAAATGTTTATACCTAGCTTAATTATCTGATGCCTGATAAGAATATGAAATAGATGAAATTATTTTTTCTTTATAATGATAGAAAGAAACTGGCAAATACCTGTTCACTGATCAATCAGCAGGGACAAATGTTTGTTCTACTTTTCTCTCCTCTTTTATACCCCTTATCATCTTTGCCATATTGCAGAATCCATACATGTTTCAATATAATCATTTCATAAAATGTTTCCTGCCTCAGTATTAATTTATTTTCTTGTTTGAAATGAATTGAAACCGAGTATAGACACTGTTGTGCTGAAACTGTAAACTCAGCTTTCTAGGAGCTCAACAAGTCAGCACTGAATACTCACGTGATCCTCCCCAGGCATATTGATCCACAGAAACACTGCATTTTGCACTTCATGCAAAAATCATCTGCTGCTTCTTGTTAGTTGCTAATCTCATAACCTAGCAAACCATAATCCTACCTTCTATTAAACCTATCTCAGAGAAGATCCCTTGTCAGAAAATAAAATGAAACTTAATACAGCTTAAGGTAAAGCAAAAAGCTTTGACCATGCCTAAACAAAATCAGGACCAGCTGTAACATACATATAGTCAGTGCTTTAATTCAAAACACATTCATGCTTGTCAAAAATCTCAACATGATGAGAAACTAGTGTCTCAATAGGGTTTTTTTTTCTTTAGATGGTGATTATTCTTAAAATTTTTAATTTTAAATTCATAAAAATTTTAACCTAAATAAATAAATACAGTTGAATAGTGATCACATGTGGATTAATAAAATGTTTCTATAGAAATATCATATTGCTTCATTTCTTTAGGATCAGGTATATTAACATGCTCATTATTTGGGAGATTTGACTCAGTAGGAAATGACCTTATTATTTCCTGTAGGAAGTAAACTCTTCTTATCTCAAAAATACAACTTAATTGGTAAAACTACCTTTGGAGTAAGCCCATTATTTTCTAGCATATTCTACAGTTCCCAAGTTGTGTGATTTAGAGGGACAATCATGGGGATTCCTGACTTT
>NW_026013235.1:0-2603 GCF_001458135.2 Marmota marmota marmota | reverse complement strand
GTGAACTGCTGGGCAAGTAAAGAGAAGCAAAGTAAATAATAAGGGAGTGGAGAAGGTACCATGGGGCAAATTAAATTCCCAAGAACCAGAGTAATGATGCCAGGGTGAGGATTCATGCCTCCACTTAATTCCAAATTAAAAACAAAAGCAGAAGAAAGGCCTGGGAGGCTGAAGCAAAACACCAACAGATGGAGGCCCGCCTGGTCAACCTACCTCAAAAGTTCACAACTTAAACCTGGTGCAGTAATGCAGACCTGTAATCCCAGAGGCTGGGGAGGCTGAGACAGGAGAATCCCGAGTTCAAAGCCAGCCTCAACAACTGCAAGGCACTAAGCAACTCAGTGAGACCCTGTTGCTAAATTAAACAATACAAAATAGGGCTGGGGATGTGGCTCAGCAGTCCGGTGCTCCTGACATCAATCCCTGGTATGCCTCCCCCCCTACAAAAAACTTCAAAATTTAATAGGGAAAAAAAATTTTTTTTTTTAAACTGAGATTGTGGCTCAGTGGCAGAGTGCTTGCCTCGTATGTGTGAGGCACTGGGTTCGATCCTCAGCACCACATAAAAATAAATAAAAAATAAAATAAAGGTATTGTTTCCATCTACAACTAAAAAAAAATTTTTTTTTAATTATTAACAATGAAACAATGCAAAAGAAAAAGGCACCATTGAGAATGTACTCCAACAATGGTAGCAAAACCCAAGGTGAATGTTCCCAGGTGATTTTGTCTCTGGCTGGCACTTGTACAGAAAAGAAGAGCAGAAGAGCACTCAGGATCCAGGCTGGTGGACTTGGCTGGAGCACTCCCACCATCCTGAGGAAACAGGTAGCAAACACTGTGCTCCACTGAAGCCTCCTTCCCAGGAGACCTAGGTGTTGGGGAGGATCTGGCTTTTGTGGAGCAAACTGCAAGAGGCTTGGGTTGCCATCTGGGCAGGACGGGCCACAGTCCTTGAACTGACTCTAGGGCCAGTGCCCAGGTCTCCCTCAGGGCCCTAGGAGAAGGCAAGGAGGCCCAGATCGGAGCCCAAGGATCTTCCAACTCCCTGCCTGCCCCATCTGCCCAACTGCTAGGCCTCCTGGGAAGGAGGCTTGAATGAATGGGCCTCATTGCCTTCTCCCAGGGGCCTGAGGGAGACCTGGGCGCTGGTGCTCTCTCAGCAAAGCACCTGGAGAGCCAAAGAAAGAAGAAAGAGAGAACCCTGGAGAGCCAGGGTTCCCCAGGGGACCAGTAACAGTCTTGGGGGCAGGGCCTTGGTAGGAATCTGTGAGGACTGGACCAGAGTAACCCTGTCAAAGGCCAACGCAGGTTACTGAGGGCACTTGCCTCGTGTTTCTCCACTGGAGCAAGACACAGAATGCCCTTTTGTGACATCAGTTTAATAGCGCATGGCTCCTGCCTCGAAGCTGGGTGAGAACAGCAGGACAGGCCAGTTTTTTTGGCACCATTGGAGGCCAAGCTGGTGTCTCTCAAGGATCAGCTTCTGCAAGACTCTGCCTTTGTGCTTTGGTCCTGCGTGGCCCCCAACGAGGAGGTTGCTAAGCCCAGCTGGAACTTCAGCCCTAAATAGACCTGCTATTGGCCCTGCCTCCTTTACCTGCTAAGACATTCATGCAGAACTTATTCATGGGGTGGGACTCTATGAAAATTTTTCTTTCACCAGACTTGACTCCAGGCCCATTGTGTGTGCCTCTCCAATTTAAAAGAAAAAAAAAAATTGTCAGAAGAAGAGACACTCACTCCAGAAAGTGTGGCTGACTTGCATTTTCCTCAATCTCAGGAAATGTGCTCCCCTGCTAAAATTTTCCTTTTGGGTTCTATTGGATATCAACGTGAGATCTAACATTCACAGTCCTGGGTTCCATGGCAGGACCACATTGAACAAACAATAACCAAAAAGTCAAAAAGGGCCTACCCTTGGGCTGGGGATGTGGCTCAAGCGGTATCGTGCTCGCCTGGCATGCGTGCAGCCCGGGTTCGATCCTCAGCACCACATACAAACAAAGATGTTGTGTCCGCCGAAAACTAAAAAATAAATATTAAAATTCTCTCTCTCTTAAAAAAAAAAAAGAAAACAAACAAACAAAAAAAAAAAACCGGCCTACCCTGTTTCATCTTTTTTCTTTGTGAACTCATTTTCCACGTGACCACCTCTTCCCATGTCTGCTCTTCACTCAGCCTTCTTCTCTGGTGGTTCCTCATGGTATCCCATTGTCTTGGGCTCTTGGATGCCAAAGCTCAGGTACGCTTGCCTAGGAAGGAGTAGAAAATGTTTACACCAAGGACATGGGGAAGAGGGAATGTAGGCAGCAGGACACTGGGCTGTGTGCCTGACTCACTTCGTCCCAGATGTAGACCCAGGCACCAGGCCTGGTGGGACCAGTGGGAGGCCTACAGTAGAAGCAGCTCTCCCAGGAGGGTCCAGATGGATCAAGACTGAATGCAGTATGATCCCTCCTTGCAGGTGTGTGACAACAGCAGGACGGGGCATACTGAGGCACCTGTAGGCTCAGTCCTGCTGTCCCTAACGCTCCACATTCTACAATAGGACTCTGCACTCATGGTGCTTTGCTCTGACCTGGCCTTAGACCAACAATAGG
>NW_026013234.1:8592-11622 GCF_001458135.2 Marmota marmota marmota | reverse complement strand
AAACATACCCTTCCAGGGCATGCTTCTCTGGCTAACTCCTGGTTCTGCCACCTCCCAATGTCCATTTAATCCTGGACCTACCAATGGATTAACCACAGCCCTCGTGATCCAGTTGCTTCTCAAAAGCCCCAGGTCTGAACGTTGCTGCCCTGGGGACCAGGAGTTTAACCCAGATCCCAGCTACAACAGGAGGAATATCTTGGTGCTTCTAGCCATGGTTTTCCTCCTCACCATTCCTCTCTTCTTCATAAATATGGGTTTGGGTACATGACAGCGCCAGTGCTCCCTCCTGTACAATGCAATGAATTAGCATCCAGATAAGTGTCTCTCTATTTTTCTTTAACACAAGTAGACATGGCTTTAAAATTAGCCCATCCAGTCCACATCATTGGCGCCAAGAGAATCCTGCCCCCTGTAACAGGTACCTGAGGGCTGTTGGATGTGTTTCCTCAGCTCTCCTCAATATTTGAGCTCTTGGGTTTTACATACTTCGTGTGGTTAATGAACAAGGAATTTGTCTCTCTCTTCTCTTGTCATCAAATGATGAATGCAGGTTACAGCTCTCGTGATCTGATCATTCCATCTCCTGCTCACACAGGAGCTTTGGGGATTCCCCATCTCCAAGCCATAAGAGGACTTGAACTTGGCCATCACTTCTCCTGGTTCTCCAGCTGGCTGACTTCTCATCTAGGACTTTTGGTCTCCATAATCATGTGAGCCATTTCCTTTCAGTAAGTTTCTCTATACATATCATATTTGGACCTTCTTGGGTTTGTTCTCTGAAGAACCCAGACCAAACACAGAATTTGCAGCAGTTTTGTTCACCATACTTTTGAAAAAGGAAAAGAAAAGAAGAAATTGTGGACAGTTCTCAAGAGTAAGGATCGTGTTCAACATTTCCTTCAAGACAAAGTGCAAAAACTATTTTATTGAACCTATTTCAGTAAAATAGTTTTAGCCTTAGTGTCTTCTTTCTTGTTTATTTATTTATTTACTGGGCTGTGGATGGAACCCAGGGCCTGCGCATAGCCTTAGTGTTTTCTAAACAAAGTTCAAAACAAAGAGAAATATACTTATATTTTATTTGGCAAATGCATTTTAAACGTAATTCAGATATAATCTTAAGAACTCATAAGAGAGATCCCCTGTGGCTTCTTTCCCAGTTTGCTCCAATTGTAACTTCATGGTAATATTTGCAAAATGGTGTGGTGGGAGTTAGACATGCTTATACCATAGAACCAGGATATAGCCATTGGCACAACCAAGTTACACAACGTCTTCATCACCACAAAAATCCATCACCTTTTTAATGGCTCTCTTCAGGACCGCCTCTCCTTTCCTCTTTAACCTCTGGCTACCACTGATCAGTTTCCATTCCTGTAACTTATTCATTTAATCAATGGTAGGTGAAGGGAATCGTATACACAGCCCTTGGAACTACTGTTTTTCCCTTAGTGAATTTCTCTGGAGAGTCATTCCAGTTGCGGCATCAACAAGTTGTTCTTTTTGTATTTCAGAAGCTGCACACTTTGTCTTGCTGCAGATAAATTTGTCTACCTATTCACCTAGAAAAGGTTATCCACATTTTTCTCTTTTTGGGAGATATTAAGAATAAAGTTGCTCTGAACTATAATACACAGGTATTTGTGTGAACATAAGTGCTTATCTCTCTGTGATAAATACTGGAATGCAATTCCTGGGTCCTATGGCAGATGCATGTTTACCTTTAAAAACAGACTATAAAAATACTTCCTAGAGTGGCTGTAACATTTGCCATTCACACCAGCAATATTGGTGTGATCCAGGCTTCCTTGAATTCTTGCCAGCCATTGATGGTGTCATGCTTATTTTGGTTTTTGGTATTTTGTTTGGTTTGTTTTAGTGCCGGGGATTGAAACCAGGGGCACTCAGCCACTCAGCCACATCCCCAGCCCTATTTTGTATTTTATTTAGGCACAGGGTCTCACTGAGTTGCTTAGTGCCTTGCCATTGCTGTGGCTTGTTAGAGTCTGTAAACAAGTCAAAATAACACCTGGCATTTTGCCAGGGGAATGTTAGAGTTCGTAAACAAGTCTGGATGGTGCCTGGCAAAATGCCAGAGGGAGTGGTTTGAGAAGTAACAAAAGCAAGCCATTAAGTGTGGAGATTCCTGATTGGTTGACTGATGTATCTAGTTTATGCTAATTAGATAAGCTGTGTGGAATGTATTTATACTGCTCCTGTCCTGCAATAAATGGCTTCCACTCCTGCTGTATCAATGTACACAAGTTGTTTGTCACCCCCCGGTTATTTTGCTGCAGCCGTACTCTGGCAGATGGTGGCCCATACGGGGAGCCCCGGGACACTCGGGGGTAAGTGACGAAAAAAAGGTGCCCGTCCATAGATAGGACGGGAGCAATCTGCTCGTCCCTAGGCAGATAGGGCGAGAGGAAAAATGACCATTTCGAGAAAATGGAGAAGATTGATTCAGTATGTTTGTGTCTTGTTTTGTCTCAGTGTATTGTATTGTCTTTGTGACGAAAATATGGAAGGGGTGAGAAGTAAATTACTAAGGGAAGGAGGCACCCCAGTGGAACCAAGAATAGTTAGGGCATGTGTTGATAAGAGCCCGAGAACTCTAGTCAGAAAGAAAAAGAAAGTTAAGAAGAAGAAGGATTATCAGGAAAAAAGTTGCAGCAAAAGGCTATTACTAAATACTTTTCGTTACTGGAGGGTGCGAGAATCGGTGCCACAGCTGCCACATGCGCGAGCTGGTCATGGCGCAGCAAGGGCTTTCCAAGCGGCGGCAACCAGCTCTTCCCTGCCCCCCGCCCTGGGAGCGGGACGCCGCTGCGAGAGCCCAAATCCAAACCTATGCCCAGAAGCAGTTTGAGCCTCGGACTCTCCCCAGGGCCATCTGGGGCTACCCAGGACGCTACAGCCAGCAAAAGACGCTACCGGCGTCCCTGATGTTTGGTCATTTCCAAGGCCAGTAACTACAATGGTTCTCCCACACCTGGAAGCTGATGAGTAATGAGCACTATTAATGCT
>NW_026013234.1:0-4241 GCF_001458135.2 Marmota marmota marmota | reverse complement strand
GAGAGAGAGAGAGAGAGAGAGAGAGAGAGAGAGAGAGAGAGCGCAAGACCAAGAGAGCAAGACCAAGAGAGCAAGACCAAGAGCAAGAGAGACAGAAAGAGCCAGAGCAAGAGAGGGGCCAGGCAGGAGGGAGTTTTTATAGCCCAAATGTAATGGGGTCTCTGGGTCTGCAAGCTGCCTTGTTGGCATACAGTGAGTGGATCATACAGTAGTGTCATCGTCTGCCTTCAGGGAGATGGGGCAGAGGTCATTTGTGGGTTTCCAGACGGGTGGGGGTGGAGTGTTCAGCCTTGAGTGGGGTCAAGTGTTCAGAATTGACGCAAACAGGTGATAAAGGACCAGACAGAGGGGGGTTTAAGTGCGTGGGCTATCCTGCAGCTAAAGTTTGCTCAGCCTGCCCTGCAGACAACTTAGTTCAGCCTGTCCTGCACCTAACAAAATATCTAATTGTAATTATGAAATGCTCTATGTCTCTGTTCATTTCCATCCATTTTTGTTGCATATGCACGTATACCTTCTGTTATTTTTAAAAATACTCTTTTAGTTGTTAATGGACTTTCATTTTTATTTATTTATACGTGGTGCTGAAAATTGAACCAGGTGCCTCACACATGCTAGGTAAGCACTCTACTGCTGAGCCATCAGCCCAGTCCCTCTGTTGGGGTTTTTGTTGGATTGACCCTTTTATCATTGTGTAATGTCCCTGTGGGTCACTCTATCTGATCTTAATACATCCAGTGCTGCTTTCCTTGGCTTAATGTCTGCAGGCATGGTATATCTCTGTCCATCCATTCTTTCCTACCTGCCTATATCATTATATTTGTCATTAGTTTCTTTGTAACCAGAATATACTTGCTTCATATCTCTTAATCCACTCTTCTAATCAGTCTTTGAACCATTTACATTTAACATACTTTATGAAATGAGCCGGCTTATGTCTACCATTTTGTTGTTCACTTTCTGTTTGTAATGTTTCATTTGTTTTCTGGGACCATTTTCTTTTCCTTGCCTCTCTGTGGGGGCTGCAATATATTTTAGAATTACACATTGCTGTATCCATAGTGGTTTTGATAAGATTGGTTTATATAGCGGTTTAGGTTTCTGTCTATATAGAGACACAGTACATCAGTGTCATTATTTTACCAGTTCAAGTGAGCTACAGAAAACTTACATGCCTTTTATATGTCTTTACCCTCCCTGTTTAAAATCTCATTATTTTAAACACTTCCTTGACATAAATGTAGAACCATGCCAAACAGTGTATGAATTTTTCTTAAACCATCAAACATAATTCAGGGAACTCAAGAGAAGGAAATGTGGTGTTGATTATTTTCCTCCTTTCTTTCTGACGTCTCAGATTGCCTTCTATTATTTCCTTTCTGTTTAGAGAGCTCCTAGGAGCCATTCTTTTATGGTAGAAGGGTGGGTGACAGGTTCCCTTGGGTTTCCTCAATGTGACAACTTCTGATTTCCGTTCAATTGCTCAAGGTGCTTGTTGCTGTGGAGGAGCGTGGCTTGACCCTTGTTTCCTGGGTTCTTGAAACTTTGTGCCACTTAATTCTGTCTCCACGTTTTCTGATGAGCACTCCACTGTCATCTGAATTAGTTTCACCCTGTAGATAATTTGTTATCCTTCTGTTTTTCTTTGTAGGTAGCTTCTTTGTCTTTAGTTTTTAAAAGTTGGATTGCTATGCATCTTGTCATAAAGTTCTTTTGATTTTTTTAAAATTCCACTTGTGTTTGTACAACATCTCAAACCTGTAGGTTTCTGTTTCTTGCCAAATTGGTCATTTCCTTGCTTGGCTGCTGTTTCAGTCTCGTCCTTCAGCCTTTGATCCACACTCTGGTAACTAGAACATTAGACCTTTTTACGTTGTTTCCCAGGTCCCCGTCGGAGGGCTCTGCTGGTCTTCCACAGGAACCCTAAGGGCAAGGCTGGGAGAGCAGCTCAAGGACGAGCCCCAGGGTGAGGAGCCCCGCAGTTCCGGAGACCAGGCCCAGGCTCCGTGCACCGCCCCGACGCCGGGTGGGGCAGGGGACCAGGACCGGAACCAGCACTTTCCACACGCACTGCCAGGGCTCCCGCAGGCGCCAGGGACCACGCAGGAGAAGGTGGAGCTAAGTGAGCCGTGGCCAGTGCCGTGGGGCGGGGCGCGGCTCGTGAGGTCACAGACGGGGCGAGGCGTATGGAGATGAGGCAGCGCAGGGGCTGCTGCGTGGGCACCTGCCGCTTGCACGCGGAGGCTTTCCCGGGCTGTGGGAGCCGAGGCAGGACTGCTGCGCGAGGCGGGGTGGATGCGCTGCGCCAGGGCTAAGAGGACCCGGGAGTGTGAGAGTCAAGTGACCGTGTGTGTACAGTGGAGGGCGCTTGAGGCTGCGTTGGGCGGGAAGCTGAGCCATTGAAACTTACCTGACAGCGGAAACACCACAGTCACGTAGGTAGTTTTCCCAGGCCACGGCTTCTCCATTGCACTTGAGAGGTGCTAATACCTTTGATTTCCCCGAATGTGGGAAACAAGGCTGCATGATTTGTGGTAGTAGGGATTGCGTTAGCGCGCTCCCCAGGCTTCACGACAGTGAAATAAGAGTTGACGGACTTGTACCTGACCTTTCCCTACAGCTGCATCCCCCACACCTGCTTGTACTCCTGTCCCCTCTCCTTTGGCTGTGTAGCTTTGCAGTGCTCGGATTTCAATTTTCTGTGATTATTTTGCACCCAGGACAGGTGAAAATAGTGGCGCAAGAGCATTGTGTCTCCTGGCATTAAGGGTCTTACTTCCTAAACGAGTTTTTGGGGTTTGTAATTTTTGCTTGAGATTATTACTACTTTGTGTGTGTTGCCGCAGGTGTCCTGCTGGCTATTTTCTGAACCATGTCTCTCACGGTGTTGAGAGGAAGCAGTTCTTCTTTCCCAATTCACATGAGTGCTTCTATGGGAAAATGGCTTTCGTGGAGCCGACAGAATGTTCCTTCCAACAACCGTTTTTAGGCTGTGCAACCATGGTAGGAGAGCTGCCTGTATCTACAGTATTTATTAGAAGGCATTGACTCGGAAACGATCAATCCTGGTCCCGGTTGTAGAAGTAACAGGCTCACCATATGTGCAGGAACAGCAGCTCCACCATGATTGATATCATGGGATCTTGTTCCTATCTTCAGAGGCCATCCGGGTCGGGGCTTCCACTAGGGCGGTTTTCCTACCCACCTCCTTGCCTTTTAAGTAGATCACCCTTCCTCAAACTTCATTTCTTATGTGATTGCTGACTTGCTTGATCTCTTGCTGTCACACACTATATCTGTTCTCAAGTGACTTTAGATATCACACCGACCCATCCTTTCCAGCCTCTTCACATTCATGATTCTCATTTCCTTACCGTCCCCAGCCCTTTCCTCAGGCCCTTGCTTATCACTTTCATTGTCAGAAAAAGTACTGTTCTCTCAGCCTCTGTGATAGTGTGCTCCACTGTCAAATTATAGAGGCTTCCTTCCTACATACCCCCTCTCCTCAAATGGCAGAACAAATTGTAAATAGTTATTCTTTTTCACTGTTAGAAGTCATGTCTTCTCCTTCAATCCCAGCACTCAGGAGGCTGAGGCAGAGGAGGATTGTGAATTCAAAACCAGCGTCAGGGAAAGCAAAGCGCTCCATGAGACCCTGTCTCTAAATAACACACAAAATAGGGCTGGGGATGTGGCTCCGTAGTCGAGTGCCCCTGAGTTCAATTCCCAGTATGAAAAAAAAAAAAAAAGCCAGAAAGAAAGGAAGAAATTTATTTTGCCAGGTGTTTTGTTGCATGCCTGTAATCCCTGTAAACACCTGAGGCTGAAGCAGGAGGATCACAAATTCAAAGTCAGGGGCAACAAGGTCCTAGGTAACAGAACCAGATGCTGTCTCCAATCAAAGAATAAAAAGTGCTGCAGTCTGGCTGGGCACAAATCACCACCCACTGAAGCAGGAACAAACTTTATTTTTGAACTGCAAGAAAACACTTCACACACGCTCAGGGGAATTCTCCCCAATGCCACGCGACTCCTCCAGGAACCTCCAGCTGGAAATATCCCTCCCAGAAATCCCTCCTCCTGCACTTCCCCAACCAATGGGAACTCTCGGGGAATCCCCAGGAATCCCCAGGAGAAGTCCAAAGTAGCACAGAACTCAAAAGTAGCAGCCGAGGTGGATAGTAATGCCTCGCCTGTCAACCAATACAGTTGGCAAAATGCCAGGGGCCATACAGACTCAA
>NW_026013233.1:0-2603 GCF_001458135.2 Marmota marmota marmota | reverse complement strand
GGGGGGGGTTGGACAGGGTCTCACTAAGCTGCTGAGGCTGGCCTCAAATTTGTGATCCTCCTGCCTCAGCCTCCAGGCCTCTGGAAATGCAAATGTGTACCACTGTGCCTGGCCTACCTCAGCCTTATGAGTCTCTGGGACTGATTGTCACACAGATTTTGATAAACTACTAGGCCAAATTGTATATAGGGAAACATGTTACCAATAGCATAATTTATGGTACATGTGATAGGCCTTGTCTCAACATGCATAATTAGAAAAATTTTGTTTTCCTATTTTTTAAGTGAGGGAAATGCACCTATCTCTTAGGGTGGTTGTAAAGATTAAATGAATTCATATAAAGTAGTTAAAACAGTGATTGGCACATAATAAATGCCCAGTGACCATTAGTGGTGGTTCTTACTACTGCTGTAAATATTATATCATCTATTGCATTTCATGATGCCAGGATTGATTGTTGTAATGTGGAGGTACTATATTTGGATCTGAAATGTCCTCCATGTGTTAAAGGCTTGGTCCCCAATCTGGCACTATTGGGAGATGGTGGAAGGTTTGGCCTAATGGAAGAAACGTCATTGTGTGGATGAACTGGGTATTGGGAAGCCTCTTCTTCCTTGCTCTTGTTTCCTGATTACTTCCTGACCATAAAGTGAACACCTTTGTTCCACATGTTCCCCTCCATGGTGTACTGCCTCCTCAAAGACTCAAAGGCATGATCATGATCATGAACTGGAACTTCTAAAACTGAGAGCCAAAATAAACCTTTTTTCTTAATTTAATTTATCTAGGTATTTATTACAGTAAGGGAAAACTGACTAATAAAAAATGATGGTTTTATTACCTATAGTTTCTGATAAAGGAGAACTTTCGGTTTGTATCTTCAGTCATTCTTTGATTGATGGCCTTGCCTTTTGTATTCTGTCAGTCTCATGGCCTCATTCTAAATCAATGTCAATCCCAAAATAGGCCATGTTATTTGAAATTGTGTGTAGTTATGTTCCTAAGGCAAGAGTACTTATCCTAGGACCTGTGTTCAAGTTTTAGAGGATCCAGGAACAACCAGCAATGTACATTAATATTTATGCACATATGCAATTCTAGGAAGAAGGTCATGGAAACTTTCATTAAATTTTCATAGAGCTGGGTGTGGTGGCATATGCCTGTAATCCCAGCTATTTGGAAGGCTGAGGCAGAAGGGTCACAAGTTCGAGGTCAGCCCTAGCACCTTAGCGGGAACCTAAGCAACTTAGTGAGACTCTGTCTCAAAATAAAAAACAAAAAGACTAGGGATGTAGCTCAGTGGTAAAGTTCCCCTGGGTTCAGTCCCCAGTACCAAAAAAAGAAAATAAAAAAGTTCTTATAAAAGTCTGCTGTGGTTGCATATGGTTTGTCCTACAGGGTTCATATTCTGATGGCTTTGTCCCCATGTAAGGATCTTGAGGTAGAGGAACCTTTGTAAGTCATGGGGACTAGTGGAATGTGGTTAGGTCATTGGGGATGCTGCCCTTGAAAAAGATTAGTGTAGTTCTTATGGAATCCTGGTTAGTTCCTGAGAAGGGGATTGTTATAAGAGAGCAAGCCTCGCCCCTGAATCCTGTGCTGACTTCCTGTCTCATCATGTAGTCCCTTCTGTACACACTCCTGCCATTGTGATGTCATCCATCATGAGGCCCTTACCAGAGCAGAACAGATGCCATGCTCTTGGACACAGACACTATGAGCTAAATAAACCTCTTTTCTTTATATAGTATCTACCTTACATATAGCAGTGGGAAACGGACTAATACAAAGGTACATACTAAAATGAGGTTCTAAGGCAGTGTTCTCAGATGTTCCTTTTGGCTTCTTGATTTTCCTCCTTGTAGTAATAGATAGGTATAGAGGAATGAACCCAAAAGGCAAGACTGAGAGCCATGATTTGTGGACCAGATGAGGAGGCATCATTATCCACATAAAGTATAATATTGAATAATTCAAATATTTTCCCCAAGCTGCTGGATTTATAGTATCACTAAAAATCACATTTGGAATTTTGCAAATTAAAATAATTCACAAAAAGAAAGTATCTATTTTCACAAATTATAGTATAAAAATATTTTAAGTGTAGAATTGCTATGATAACTGGTAGAGAATACTTGAAAAAGGAAAAATGGCTGGCTTGTAAGAATAGATCAGCACTAATCTGAGATGATGATTTGAGTTCAAAAGATAGATCTGTTCTTTACACATAAAGAGCCTTAGAGTAAGCCAAGTGTGGTGGTACATGCCTGTAATCCCAGCAGTTTGGGAGACTGAGGCAGGAGGATTGCAGGTTCAAAGTCAGCTTTAGCAATTTAGCAAGATCCTTAGCAACTTAGTGAGACTCTCTCTCAAAATAAAAATAAATTAATTGAAAGGACTGAGGATATAACTCATTGGTAAAGTGCCCCTGGGTTTAATACCTGGTATTATGTATTTTAAAAAAGGCACAGTGGTACAAATAATTCAAAGAAGTTACAATTAAAAGATCCTTAGAGTAAGGAGCAGTCAAGTCTCACAATTAAAAAAAAAAAAATTATATATATATATATATATATATATATATATATATATATATATTTTAA
>NW_026013232.1:0-2603 GCF_001458135.2 Marmota marmota marmota | reverse complement strand
TTTTTCCTCTATTTTTCTCTATATATATATCACTTTTTTCTTTCTTTTTTGTTATTTTCTGATTTTTTTGTTGAGCTTAGATTTAAGATTTTTCTCCTCTACTTTTAAATCTTGTCATGTATGAGTCAACTCTTGTTTAAACTATGTTTTCTGATAAAAAGCAGGACTGTCAGTAATGTGAGTGTCAGAAGACCACAGCTCAGTGGCCAGTGCCCTCTATGCAGCATGCCATGGCAGAGATGGTGGACTTTGTAAGTATATTTTATTCTTAAAAAGGGGTATAGAATAAGTAAATAGACAGTATTAAAATTAAGCTGTATTTTATGAAAATCATTCCAAAATTTCCAGGAGTGTAAGAGAAATTCACTAGTAACTTTTTTTCTGCAAAAATAAGTTAGATTTAGTAACATATTCATAGAAAAATGTTCAACTATGTGTTCTTATCTCTCTCTGTAGCTTGGACTTTCAGATGGACTACATGTACACAATAAATATTAGTGATTTTAAATTGTTATTTTATTAGTAAATTCAGAGCTTGCATTAACTAAAACTAAAATAGAAAAGTAGGTATTTTCATCTTTTTGAGCTAGACTGACTGGTTGATTGTAACCATTTGCTCCACCCTTATAAGGGTTTTCATCTCTCACCCATTATTTTGGGATGTGCAGCAGAGACCCCCCCAAAAAAAAACACACACACACACGCACACACACACACAAACACACACACACACACTGGTAGATCTGTGCCTGACTTCACCAATAGGATTGAGTCACTATGGCATTTGCCATAGCTGAGCATAAACTCCAAATGTGCTGGTCTGGTATGGCTTTGTCTTTGCCCTTTGCCAAGAGAATAGCACATGCCACCTAAAATGTGCTTTTTCAAATGAAAAGACTCCTGGGGAAGAATGGCAGCCAGGGCAGAATTGCAAGACCTCCACTGATATGAGCCCACGTGTGATTGGAGTCAGATGTACAAATCCATCTGTGGACATTGAAATTAGGGGGTTTGTCCATTGCCTTTAGAAAGACATCCTTCTTTGCACTGCTGCCCTGCATGCAAGACCAGTGGCCATCACTACTTACTCTAAAGGGCTTGCTTTTTGAGGACTTTCTAAGATCTTACATTTCAAACCTTCCCATGATCAAATCTCAGCTCAAGCCTCATATTTCCAAGCAGTTCACTGCCCATTTACAGTTTAGAAGTGAAGGAATGCAATTAAGACAAGAGGACCTATTTTTCATCCTCTCTTGTGATTTTTTTTCACAAGTCTTTGCAGTTTTTATCTCCAAATTGTGCAAAGTTAAATTGATCCTCTGTTTGATTCTACACATGAGATTCTCCAACTCTCATTAATCTTCCTTCCCTTCATATTTAGTGATCCTCATATTTAACCTTAGTAATTAGAGAAATGCAAACAGAATTCCATTTTCTGCATTTCAATTGCACTGGGTTATTGTTGTAGGAAACATGCAAACTCTTTAACCAAGGAGATGTTTCCTCTAATTATTTTTCCACTTTGCAATTATGATACACCTAGTGAAAGTATCATTGTTGAACGTATCAATATATCAGTTCCTTATCATTAACTAACTGGTAGACAAGAGGCATAAGGAAATGGAAGTGCCAACAGTATGTGGTGATATTAGCTGGAGTAGGTCTCTCTCATTGGATTTGACCTTTCCTTGCTACATAGCTGAGAAGAGAACCATAAGCAAATTGTTTTCAAAAACTGTGAGTTTTAACTAGAAGCTAACAGGACATGGAATGGGAATGCTGATCAAGAGCAAATGGTACCTCCAAAAAACAAAAGCACACTTATTGTATAAAAGAAAGGAAGACAAAGTAAAGAAGTCTCACTTTACATTGGGTGGCAGGATTGGAACAGACTTCACAGTTTGGCTAAAGTCCTGCCACAAGCTTGTAATTGCAATGTATTCATTAAGATCTGTTCACATATTCCTTAAGCTGTCATTAAGCCAACTCAACAATTGATATGAGCTCTTTAATGACTACTAATATTAAGATTAGCAATCATTATGTAGCTAAGCTTATCATTAGATAAATCTTGCTCCTCTAGGTTTTATATAAATATAAAAAATTCATGGTTAAATATCTATTGCCATTTTCTACTGTAATTTCATCATTTATGGAAAGTAACATTTGGGTAGATTTGGGTGATTACTGCTCTTTCCACTGTTTGATAATCGTACTTGCAATTTTTTCATGTAGTGTAACGTTTAGCAACAGTTAGCATGAATCAAATCCATGCAATAATATCTTTTAGATGAAAAGCCAACAGTCTAAAATCTTAATGACTAAATGGTAAACCAAAAAGAAGCCTGCAGGTAGACATTATTTGTTCCCTACTCTAAATGAAGCATTTAGTGAAATTTGGAATAATAGCTCTTCAAATATCCACTTGCATTTAATAAGGACCTAAGCAACTTAACAAGGCCCTGTCTCTCAATTAAATACAAAAAAGGGGATGGGGATGTAGCTTAGTGGGTAAGCACTCCTAGGTTTAATCCCCAGTTCCAAATATTTTATATATATATATATATATATATATATATATATATATATATATATATATACAT
>NW_026013231.1:0-2603 GCF_001458135.2 Marmota marmota marmota | reverse complement strand
TTGGGCTCAGTTACTACACTATCTATAATGAAACAAAAAATTAAAACTTACAGCATTGAAATTTAATACTTGACAACTGCATAAATCTATGAGAATTTCTTAGTTAGGTCAAACTGGGAGAAACAATGTGAACTTCCCATACTTTGGGGAACACGATAAACAACTCTTAAAAAGGACTAAAAGGAATTTCAAATCTCTATCAGCCTTCATATTCTATTAACAAAAATGTACCTAAGCCAGGCTCAGTAGAGCACTCCTGTAATCCCAGGACTTGGGAGACTGAGACAGGATGATTGCAAGTTTGAGGCAGCCTCAGACATTTAGTGAGGACCTGAACAATTTATCAAGACCCTGTCTCAAAGTTGAAAAAATAAAAAGAACATAGGATGTAGCTCAGTGGTAAAGTGCCCCTGGGTTCAACCCCCTTTACAAAACAAACAAACAGAAAAACACCCTAGGATCTATGCCTACCAGAAAAAATGATGCTTATTTTAAAGGAAATACTTAAATCTGCCAATGATTTATCTATAATAGGAATCAGAATAATATTTTAACTGAAGTATGAGTCTTAGACTATAATGTAGTCATAGACTACAAACTCGTGTTCGGGTTTATTTATAGATCAAATTAATTATCTGCTAAAACAGAAATATCAACACTGTTTTGAAAATAGAATAGAAGGCAATCTCTGAAACAAAGCATTCATAATATCCAGAATCCAATCTAAAATTCCTTGACATATAAATAACAAGGAATGAGAAAAAAATAATCAAAAAGCCAACTTTTAGATGGACCCATATATTAAATTACCAGAAAAGAACTTAGCACCTTAGCATGGTAGGTAAATAGAGAATCCAGTTGACAGTAATGAAAAGATAAGAAATCTTGGCAGAGAGATAGGAAATATTTTTAAAGGGTCAAATGAAAAAATCTGAAATTAAAAACTATAACATCTTAGGCTGGGGTTGTGGCTCAGTGATAGAGCACTTGCCTCGCACATGTGAGGGCCTAGGTTCAATTCTCAGCACCACATATAAATAAATAAAATGTTGAAAACTAAAAAAATGTTAAAAGAAAAAAAATTTAAAAACTATAAAATCTTAAATAAAAATCTTCTGTATGGCTTTACTTAAGAATGGAAATGACAGTCAGTGAATTTGAAGATGCATCAATTCAAATTGTACAATATGAAGATCAGAGAAACCAAAACTTTTTTTAAAAAGTAGAAAATGTATCAGGGACTTGTGGGATGGCATAAAATGGTATAATATACAAGTAATTGGAATTGCAGAAAGAGGAAAGAGAAGGAATGGAGAAGAAATACTTGAAGAAATAATGGTTAAAAACCTCCCAAATTTGGTAAAAGACTAAATGTACAGATTTCTTAAGTTCAGTGAACTCCAGAGTACGTAAGTACAGAGCACAGAAGAAAACTACATCTTGTCATTATAGACAAACGACTATAAATCATATCTGAGAAAGTACTCAGAAAATCTTGAAAGTAGTCAGAGAAAAACAATATATTACATATGGAGAATAACAATTTGAACTATTGTAGACTTTTCATTAGAAACTATGGAGGTCAGAGGATAGTTAAAAAACAACTTCGAGTGTTGAATTTTTCAGTCTTTCATGTATTGGAAGAGAAAACTTTAACCTAGTATATAATATCCAGCAAAAATATTCCTCAAAAGTGATAGTAAAATAAAGATATTCTTTAACCATAAAAATTTATTGCCAGCAGACCTTCTCTACAAAAAAAAAAAAAATGAAGTTTTTCAGGCTGAAGTGATATTATATCAGAGGGAAGCTTGGATCTTTAAGTGATATTATATCAGAGGGAAGTTTGGGTCTTTAAATATATACCATATATTTACATATTTCTACATGCACACATACTTACTAAATATTAAGGAGACTCTAGGCTATGATCAGTTTTAAATACCATTAGACTAGCTCAAGAAGCAATCACTTGGGCTCAGTTACTACACTATCTATAATGAAACAAAAAATTAAAACTTACAGCATTGAAATTTAATACTTGACAACTGCATAAATCTATGAGAATTTCTTAGTTAGGTCAAACTGGGAGAAACAATGTGAACTTCCCATACTTTGGGGAACACGATAAACAACTCTTAAAAAGGACTAAAAGGAATTTCAAATCTCTATCAGCCTTCATATTCTATTAACAAAAATGTACCTAAGCCAGGCTCAGTAGAGCACTCCTGTAATCCCAGGACTTGGGAGACTGAGACAGGATGATTGCAAGTTTGAGGCAGCCTCAGAAATTTAGTGAGGACCTGAACAATTTATCAAGACCCTGTCTCAAAGTTGAAAAAATAAAAAGAACATAGGATGTAGCTCAGTGGTAAAGTGCCCCTGGGTTCAACCCCCTTTACAAAACAAACAAACAGAAAAACACCCTAGGATCTATGCCTACCAGAAAAAATGATGCTTATTTTAAAGGAAATACTTAAATCTGACAATGATTTATCTATAATAGGAATCAGAATAATATTTTAACTGAAGTATGAGTCTTAGACTATAATGTAGTCATAGACTACAAACTCGTGTTCGGGTTTATTTATAGATCAAATTAA